>NC_083232.1:39733599-39862065 GCF_032191835.1 Heteronotia binoei | reverse complement strand
CCATTCTCCATTATAGCCTATGAGATTCATTAGAATGAATGGGCCCATATGGTAAGGGTTAGGGTTAGGGTTAGAGTTCAGGACACACTTATGTTTGGGTGAATATTGGGTTTGGGTTTAGGGATGGGTAAGATGAATTTTTAATATCACACTGAATGGTACACTCTTGATGGGGAAAAATTTTGGATGTTTTTCCATTCTCCATTATAGCCTATGAGACTCATTAGAATGAATGGGCCCATATGGTAAGGGTTAGGGTTAGGGTTAGAGTTCAGGACACACATATGTTTGGTTTAAATTGGGGTCTGGTTTAGGGTTGGGTAAGATGTATTTTTAATATCACACTGAATGGGACACTCTTGATGGGGAAAAATTTTGGATTTTTTCCATTCTCCATTATAGCCTATGAGATTCATTAGAATGAATGGGCCCATATGGTAAGGGTTAGGGTTAGGGTTAGAGTTCAGGACACACTTATGTTTGGGTGAATATTGGGTTTGGGTTTAGGGACGGGTAAGATGTATTTTTAATATCACACTGAATGGTACACTCTTGATGGGGGAAAATTTTGGATGTTTTTCCATTCTCCATTATAGCCTATGAGATTCATTAGAATGAATGGGCCCATATGGTAAGGGTTAGGGTTAGAGTTCAGGACACACATATGTTTGGTTTAAAATTGGGGTTTGGTTTAGGGTTGGGTAAGATGTATTTTTAATATCACACTGAATGGTACACTCTTGATGGGGAAAAATTTTGGATGTTTTTCCATTCTTCATTATAGCCTATGAGATTCATTATAATGAATGGGCCCATATGGTAAAGGTTAGGGTTAGGGTTAGAGTTCAGGACACACTTATGTTTGGGTGAATATTGGGTTTGGGTTTAGGGATGGGTAAGATGTATTTTTAATATCACACTGAATGGTACACTCTTGATGGGGAAAAATTTTGGATGTTTTTCCATTCTCCATTATAGCCTATGAGATTCATTAGAACGAATGGGCCCATATGGTAAGGGTTAGGGTTAGGGTTAGAGTTCAGGACACACATATCTTTGGGTGAATATTGGGTTTGGGTTTAGGGATGGGTAAGATGAATTTTTAATATCACACTGAATGGTACACTATTGATGGGGAAAAATTTTGGATGTTTTCCATTCTCCATTATAGCCTATGAGATTCATTAGAATGAATGGGCCCATATGCTAAGGGTTAGGGTTAGGGTTAGAGTTCAGGACACACTTATGTTTGGGTGAATATTGGGTTTGGGTTTAGGGATGGGTAAGATGAATTTTTAATATCACACTGAATGGTACACTCTTCATGGGGAAAAATTTTGGATGTTTTTCCATTCTCCATTATAGCCTATGAGATTCATTAGAATGAATGGGCCCATATGGTAAGGGTTAGGGTTAGGGTTAGAGTTCAGGACACACATATCTTTGGGTGAATATTGGGTTTGGGTTTAGGGATGGGTAAGATGAATTTTTAATATCACACTGAATGGTACACTATTGGTGGGGAGAAATTTTGGATGTTTTTCCATTCTCCATTATAGCCTATGAGATTCATTAGAATGAATGGGCCCATATGGTAAGGGTTAGGGTTAGGGTTAGAGTTCAGGACACACTTATGTTTGGGTGAATATTGGGTTTGGGTTTAGGGATGGGTAAGATGTATTTTTAATATCACACTGAATGGTACACTCTTGATGGGGAAAAATTTTGGATGTTTTTCCATTCTCCATTATAGCCTATGAGATTCATTAGAATGAATGGGCCCATATGGTAAGGGTTAGGGTTAGGGTTAGAGTTCAGGACACACATATCCTTGGGTGAATATTGGGTTTGGGTTTAGGGATGGGTAAGATGTATTTTTAATATCACACTGAATGGTACACTCTTGATGGGGAAAAATTTTGGATGTTTTTCCATTCTCCATTATAGCCTATGAGATTCATTAGAATGAATGGGCCCATATGGTAAGGGTTAGGGTTAGGGTTAGAGTTCAGGACACACATATGTTTGGTTTAAAATTGGGGTCTGGTTTAGGGTTGGGTAAGATGTATTTTTAATATCACACTGAATGGTACACTCTTGATGGGGGAAAAATTTTGGATGTTTTTCCATTCTCCATTATAGCCTATGAGATTCATTAGAATGAATGGGCCCATATGGTAAGGGTTAGGGTTAGGGTTAGAGTTCAGGACACACTTATGTTTGGGTGAATATTGGGTTTGGGTTTAGGGATGGGTAAGATGTATTTTTAATATCACACTGAATGGTACACTCTTGATGGGGAAAAATTTGGGATGTTTTTCCATTCTCCATTATAGCCTATGAGATTCATTAGAATGAATGGGCCCATATGGTAAGGGTTAGGGTTAGGGTTAGAGTTCAGGACACACTTATGTTTGGGAGAATATTGGGTTTGGGTTTAGGGATGGGTAAGATGTATTTTTAATATCACACTGAATGGTACACTCTTGATGGGGAAAAATTTTGGATGTTTTTCCATTCTCCATTATAGCCTATGAGATTGATTAGAATGAATGGCCCATATGGTAAGGGTTAGGGTTAGAGTTCAGGACACACATATCTTTGGGTGAATATTGGGTTTGGGTTTAGGGATGGTAAGATGAATTTTTAATATCACACTGAATGGTACACTCTTGATGGGGAAAAATTTTGGATGTTTTTCCATTCTCCATTATAGCCTATGAGATTCATTAGAATGAAT
This sequence comes from Heteronotia binoei, assembly GCF_032191835.1. NCBI lineage: Eukaryota > Metazoa > Chordata > Lepidosauria > Squamata > Gekkonidae > Heteronotia > Heteronotia binoei. Next base: position 39,859,325 of record NC_083232.1, on the reverse strand, counting down.
GGGCCCATATGGTAAGGGTTAGGGTTAGAGTTCAGGACACACTTATGTTTGGGTGAATATTGGGTTTGGGTTTAGGGATGGGTAAGATGAATTTTTAATATCACACTGAATGGTACACTCTTGATGGGGAAAAATTTTGGATGTTTTTCCATTCTCCATTATAGCCTATGAGATTCATTAGAATGAATGGGCCCATATGGTAAGGGTTAGGGTTAGGGTTAGAGTTCAGGACACACTTATGTTTGGGTGAATATTGGGTTTGGGTTTAGGGATGGGTAAGATGTATTTTTAATATCACACTGAATGGTACACTCTTGATGGGGAAAAATTTTGGATGTTTTTCCATTCTCCATTATAGCCTATGAGATTCATTAGAATGAATGGGCCCATATGGTAAGGATTAGGGTTAGGGTTAGAGTTCAGGACACACATATCTTTGGGTGAATTTTGGGTTTGGGTTTAGGGATGGGTAAGATGGATTTTTAATATCACACTGAATGGTACACTATTGATGGGGAAAAAATTTGGATGTTTTTCCATTCTCCATTATAGCCTATGAGATTCATTAGAATGAATGGGCCCATATGGTAAGGGTTAGGGTTAGGGTTAGAGTTCAGGACACACTTATGTTTGGTTTAAAATTGGGGTCTGGTTTAGGGTTGGGTAAGATGTATTTTTAATATCACACTGAATGGTACACTCTTGATGGGGAAAAATTTTGGATGTTTTTCCATTCTCCATTATAGCCTATGAGATTCATTAGAATGAATGGGCCCATATGGTAAGGGTTAGGGTTAGGATTAAAGTTCAGGACACACTTATGTTTGGGTGAATATTGGGTTTGGGTTTAGGGATGGGTAAGATGAATTTTTAATATCACACTGAATGGTACACTCTTCATGGGGAAAAATTTTGGATGTTTTTCCATTCTCCATTATAGCCTATGAGATTCATTAGAATGAATGGGCCCATATGGTAAGGGTTAGGGTTAGGGTTAGAGTTCAGGACACACATATGTTTGGTTTAAAATTGGGGTCTGGTTTAGGGTTGGGTAAGATGTATTTTTAATATCACACTGAATGGTACACTCTTGATGGGGAAAAATTTGGGATGTTTTTCCATTCTCCATTATAGCCTATGAGATTCATTAGAATGAATGGGCCCATATGGTAAGGGTTAGGGTTAGGGTTAGAGTTCAGGACACACTTATGTTTGGGTGAATATTGGGTTTGGGTTTAGGGATGGGTAAGATGTATTTTTAATATCACACTGAATGGTACACTATTGATGGGGAAAAATTTTGGATGTTTTTCCATTCTCCATTATAGCCTATGAGATTCATTAGAATGAATGGGCCCATATGGTAAGGGTTAGGGTTAGGGTTAGAGTTCAGGACACACATATGTTTGGTTTAAAATTGGGGTCTGGTTTAGGGTTGGGTAAGATGTATTTTTAATATCACACTGAATGGTACACTCTTGATGGGGAAAAATTTGGGATGTTTTTCCATTCTCCATTATAGCCTATGAGATTCATTAGAATGAATGGGCCCATATGGTAAGGGTTAGGGTTAGGGTTAGAGTTCAGGACACACTTATGTTTGGGTGAATATTGGGTTTGGGTTTAGGGATGGGTAAGATGTATTTTTAATATCACACTGAATGGTACACTCTTGATGGGGAAAAATTTTGGATGTTTTTCCATTCTCCATTATAGCCTATGAGATTGATTAGAATGAATGGCCCATATGCTAAGGGTTAGGGTTAGAGTTCAGGACACACATATCTTTGGGTGAATATTGGGTTTGGGTTTAGGGATGGGTAAGATGAATTTTTAATATCACACTGAATGGTACACTCTTGATGGGGAAAAATTTTGGATGTTTTTCCATTCTCCATTATAGCCTATGAGATTCATTAGAATGAATGGGCCCATATGGTAAGGGTTAGGGTTAGGGTTAGAGTTCAGGACACACTTATGTTTCGGTGAATATTGGGTTTGGGTTTAGGGATGGGTAAGATGAATTTTTAATATCACACTGAATGGTACACTCTTGATGGGGAAAAATTTTGGATGTTTTTCCATTCTCCATTATAGCCTATGAGATTCATTAGAATGAATGGGCCCATATGGTAAGGGTTAGGGTTAGGGTTAGAGTTCAGGACACACTTATGTTTGGGTGAATATTGGGTTTGGGTTTAGGGATGGGTAAGATGTATTTTTAATATCACACTGAATGGTACACTCTTGATGGGGAAAAATTTTGGATGTTTTTCCATTCTCCATTATAGCCTATGAGATTCATTAGAATGAATGGGCCCATATGGTAAGGGTTAGGGTTAGAGTTCAGGACACACATATGTTTGGTTTAAAATTGGGGTTTGGTTTAGGGTTGGGTAAGATGTATTTTTAATATCACACTGAATGGTACACTCTTGATGGGGAAAAATTTTGGATGTTTTTCCATTCTTCATTATAGCCTATGAGATTCATTATAATGAATGGGCCCATATGGTAAAGGTTAGGGTTAGGGTTAGAGTTCAGGACACACTTATGTTTGGGTGAATATTGGGTTTGGGTTTAGGGATGGGTAAGATGTATTTTTAATATCACACTGAATGGTACACTCTTGATGGGGAAAAATTTTGGATGTTTTTCCATTCTCCATTATAGCCTATGAGATTCATTAGAACGAATGGGCCCATATGGTAAGGGTTAGGGTTAGGGTTAGAGTTCAGGACACACATATCTTTGGGTGAATATTGGGTTTGGGTTTAGGGATGGGTAAGATGAATTTTTAATATCACACTGAATGGTACACTATTGATGGGGAAAAATTTTGGATGTTTTCCATTCTCCATTATAGCCTATGAGATTCATTAGAATGAATGGGCCCATATGCTAAGGGTTAGGGTTAGGGTTAGAGTTCAGGACACACTTATGTTTGGGTGAATATTGGGTTTGGGTTTAGGGATGGGTAAGATGAATTTTTAATATCACACTGAATGGTACACTCTTCATGGGGAAAAATTTTGGATGTTTTTCCATTCTCCATTATAGCCTATGAGATTCATTAGAATGAATGGGCCCATATGGTAAGGGTTAGGGTTAGGGTTAGAGTTCAGGACACACATATCTTTGGGTGAATATTGGGTTTGGGTTTAGGGATGGGTAAGATGAATTTTTAATATCACACTGAATGGTACACTATTGTGGGGAGAAATTTTGGATGTTTTTCCATTCTCCATTATAGCCTATGAGATTCATTAGAATGAATGGGCCCATATGGTAAGGGTTAGGGTTAGGGTTAGAGTTCAGGACACACTTATGTTTGGGTGAATATTGGGTTTGGGTTTAGGGATGGGTAAGATGTATTTTTAATATCACACTGAATGGTACACTCTTGATGGGGAAAAATTTTGGATGTTTTTCCATTCTCCATTATAGCCTATGAGATTCATTAGAATGAATGGGCCCATATGGTAAGGGTTAGGGTTAGGGTTAGAGTTCAGGACACACATATCCTTGGGTGAATATTGGGTTTGGGTTTAGGGATGGGTAAGATGTATTTTTAATATCACACTGAATGGTACACTATAGATGGGGAAAAATTTTGGATGTTTTTCCATTCTCCATTATAGCCTATGAGATTCATTAGAATGAATGGGCCCATATGGTAAGGGTTAGGGTTAGGGTTAGAGTTCAGGACACACATATGTTTGGTTTAAAATTGGGGTCTGGTTTAGGGTTGGGTAAGATGTATTTTTAATATCACACTGAATGGTACACTATTGATGGGGAAAAATTTTGGATGTTTTTCCATTCTCCATTATAGCCTATGAGATTCATTAGAATGAATGGGCCCATATGGTAAGGGTTAGGGTTAGGGTTAGAGTTCAGGACACACTTATGTTTGGGTGAATATTGGGTTTGGGTTTAGGGATGGGTAAGATGTATTTTTAATATCACACTGAATGGTACACTCTTGATGGGGAAAAATTTTGGATGTTTTTCCATTCTCCATTATAGCCTATGAGATTCATTAGAATGAATGGGCCCATATGGTAAGGGTTAGGGTTAGGGTTAGAGTTCAGGACACACATATGTTTGGTTTAAAATTGGGGTCTGGTTTAAGGTTGGGTAAGATGTATTTTTAATATCACACTGAATGGTACACTCTTGATGGGGAAAAATTTTGGATGTTTTTCCATTCTCCATTATAGCCTATGAGATTCATTAGAATGAATGGGCCCATATGGTAAGGGTTAGGGTTAGGGTTAGAGTTCAGGACACACTTATGTTTGGGTGAATATTGGTTTTGGGTTTAGGGATGGGTAAGATGAATTTTTAATACCACACTGAATGGTACACACTTGATGGGGAAAAATTTTGGATGTTTTTCCATTCTCCATTATAGCCTATGAGATTCATTAGAATGAATGGGCCCATATGGTAAGGGTTAGGGTTAGAGTTCAGGACACACTTATGTTTGGGTGAATATTGGGTTTGGGTTTAGGGATGGGTAAGATGTATTTTTAATATCACACTGAATGGTACACTCTTGATGGGGAAAAATTTTGGATGTTTTTCCATTCTCCATTATAGCCTATGAGATTCATTAGAATGAATGGGCCCATATGGTAAGGGTTAGGGTTAGGGTTAGAGTTCAGGACACACATATCTTTGGGTGAATATTGGGTTTGGGTTTAGGGATGGGTAAGATGAATTTTTAATATCACACTGAATGGTACACTATTGATGGGGAAAAATTTTGGATGTTTTTCCATTCTCCATTATAGCCTATGAGATTCATAAGAATGAATGGGCCCATATGGTAAGGTTTAGGGTTAGGGTTAGAGTTCAGGACACACTTCTGTTTGGTTTAAAATTGGGGTCTGGTTTAGGGTTGGGTAAGATGTATTTTTAATATCACACTGAATGGTACACTCTTGATGGGGAAAAATTTTGGATGTTTTTCCATTCTCCATTATAGCCTATGAGATTCATTAGAATGAATGGGCCCATATGGTAAGGGTTAGGGTTAGGGTTAGAGTTCAGGACACACTTATGTTTGGGTGAATATTGGGTTTGGGTTTAGGGATGGGTAAGATGAATTTTTAATATCACACTGAATGGTACACTCTTGATGGGGAAAAATTTTGGATGTTTTTCCATTCTCCATTATAGCCTATGAGACTCATTAGAATGAATGGGCCCATATGGTAAGGGTTAGGGTTAGGGTTAGAGTTCAGGACACACATATGTTTGGTTTAAAATTGGGGTCTGGTTTAGGGTTGGGTAAGATGTATTTTTAATATCACACTGAATGGGACACTCTTGATGGGGAAAAATTTTGGATTTTTTCCATTCTCCATTATAGCCTATGAGATTCATTAGAATGAATGGGCCCATATGGTAAGGGTTAGGGTTAGGGTTAGAGTTCAGGACACACTTATGTTTGGGTGAATATTGGGTTTGGGTTTAGGGACGGGTAAGATGTATTTTTAATATCACACTGAATGGTACACTCTTGATGGGGGAAAATTTTGGATGTTTTTCCATTCTCCATTATAGCCTATGAGATTCATTAGAATGAATGGGCCCATATGGTAAGGGTTAGGGTTAGGGTTAGAGTTCAGGACACACTTATGTTTGGGTGAATATTGGGTTTGGGTTTAGGGATAGGTAAGATGTATTTTTAATATCACACTGAATGGTACACTCTTCATAGGGAAAAATTTTGGATGTTTTTCCATTCTCCATTATAGCCTATGAGATTCATTAGAATGAATGGGCCCATATGGTAAGGGTTAGGGTTAGGGTTAGAGTTCAGGACACACATATGTTTGGTTTAAAATTGGGGTCGGGTTTAGGGTTGGGTAAGATGTATTTTTAATATCACACTGAATGGTACACTCTTGATGGGGAAAAATTTGGGATGTTTTTCCATTCTCCATTATAGCCTATGAGATTCATTAGAATGAATGGGCCCATATGGTAAGGGTTAGGGTTAGGGTTAGAGTTCAGGACACACTTATGTTTGGGAGAATATTGGGTTTGGGTTTAGGGATGGGTAAGATGTATTTTTAATATCACACTGAATGGTACACTCTTGATGGGGAAAAATTTTGGATGTTTTTCCATTCTCCATTATAGCCTATGAGATTGATTAGAATGAATGGCCCATATGGTAAGGGTTAGGGTTAGAGTTCAGGACACACTTATGTTTGGGTGAATATTGGGTTTGGGTTTAGGGATGGGTAAGATGAATTTTTAATATCACACTGAATGGTACACTCTTGATGGGGAAAAATTTTGGATGTTTTTCCATTCTCCATTATAGCCTATGAGATTCATTAGAATGAATGGGCCCATATGGTAAGGGTTAGGGTTAGGGTTAGAGTTCAGGACACACTTATGTTTGGGTGAATATTGGTTTTGGGTTTAGGGATGGGTAAGATGAATTTTTAATATCACACTGAATGGTACACACTTGATGGGGAAAAATTTTGGATGTTTTTCCATTCTCCATTATAGCCTATGAGATTCATTAGAATGAATGGGCCCATATGGTAAGGGTTAGGGTTAGAGTTCAGGACACACTTATGTTTGGGTGAATATTGGGTTTGGGTTTAGGGATGGGTAAGATGTATTTTTAATATCACACTGAATGGTACACTCTTGATGGGGAAAAATTTTGGATGTTTTTCCATTCTCCATTATAGCCTATGAGATTCATTAGAATGAATGGGCCCATATGGTAAGGTTTAGGGTTAGGGTTAGAGTTCAGGACACACTTCTGTTTGGTTTAAAATTGGGGTCTGGTTTAGGGTTGGGTAAGATGTATTTTTAATATCACACTGAATGGTACACTCTTGATGGGGAAAAATTTTGGATGTTTTTCCATTCTCCATTATAGCCTATGAGATTCATTAGAATGAATGGGCCCATATGGTAAGGGTTAGGGTTAGGGTTAGAGTTCAGGACACACTTATGTTTGGGTGAATATTGGGTTTGGGTTTAGGGATGGGTAAGATGAATTTTTAATATCACACTGAATGGTACACTCTTGATGGGGAAAAATTTTGGATGTTTTTCCATTCTCCATTATAGCCTATGAGACTCATTAGAATGAATGGGCCCATATGGTAAGGGTTAGGGTTAGGGTTAGAGTTCAGGACACACATATGTTTGGTTTAAAATTGGGGTCTGGTTTAGGGTTGGGTAAGATGTATTTTTAATATCACACTGAATGGGACACTCTTGATGGGGAAAAATTTTGGATTTTTTCCATTCTCCATTATAGCCTATGAGATTCATTAGAATGAATGGGCCCATATGGTAAGGGTTAGGGTTAGGGTTAGAGTTCAGGACACACTTATGTTTGGGTGAATATTGGGTTTGGGTTTAGGGACGGGTAAGATGTATTTTTAATATCACACTGAATGGTACACTCTTGATGGGGGAAAATTTTGGATGTTTTTCCATTCTCCATTATAGCCTATGAGATTCATTAGAATGAATGGGCCCATATGGTAAGGGTTAGGGTTAGGGTTAGAGTTCAGGACACACTTATGTTTGGGTGAATATTGGGTTTGGGTTTAGGGATAGGTAAGATGTATTTTTAATATCACACTGAATGGTACACTCTTGATGGGGAAAAATTTTGGATGTTTTTCCATTCTCCATTATAGCCTATGAGATTCATTAGAATGAATGGGCCCATATGGTAAGGGTTAGGGTTAGGGTTAGAGTTCAGGACACACATATGTTTGGTTTAAAATTGGGGTCGGGTTTAGGGTTGGGTAAGATGTATTTTTAATATCACACTGAATGGTACACTCTTGATGGGGAAAAATTTGGGATGTTTTTCCATTCTCCATTATAGCCTATGAGATTCATTAGAATGAATGGGCCCATATGGTAAGGGTTAGGGTTAGGGTTAGAGTTCAGGACACACTTATGTTTGGGAGAATATTGGGTTTGGGTTTAGGGATGGGTAAGATGTATTTTTAATATCACACTGAATGGTACACTCTTGATGGGGAAAAATTTTGGATGTTTTTCCATTCTCCATTATAGCCTATGAGATTGATTAGAATGAATGGCCCATATGGTAAGGGTTAGGGTTAGAGTTCAGGACACACATATCTTTGGGTGAATATTGGGTTTGGGTTTAGGGATGGTAAGATGAATTTTTAATATCACACTGAATGGTACACTCTTGATGGGGAAAAATTTTGGATGTTTTTCCATTCTCCATTATAGCCTATGAGATTCATTAGAATGAATGGGCCCATATGGTAAGGGTTAGGGTTAGAGTTCAGGACACACTTATGTTTGGGTGAATATTGGGTTTGGGTTTAGGGATGGGTAAGATGAATTTTTAATATCACACTGAATGGTACACTCTTGATGGGGAAAAATTTTGGATGTTTTTCCATTCTCCATTATAGCCTATGAGATTCATTAGAATGAATGGGCCCATATGGTAAGGGTTAGGGTTAGGGTTAGAGTTCAGGACACACTTATGTTTGGGTGAATATTGGGTTTGGGTTTAGGGATGGGTAAGATGTATTTTTAATATCACACTGAATGGTACACTCTTGATGGGGAACAATTTTGGATGTTTTTCCATTCTCCATTATAGCCTATGAGATTCATTAGAATGAATGGGCCCATATGGTAAGGATTAGGGTTAGGGTTAGAGTTCAGGACACACATATCTTTGGGTGAATTTTGGGTTTGGGTTTAGGGATGGGTAAGATGGATTTTTAATATCACACTGAATGGTACACTATTGATGGGGAAAAAATTTGGATGTTTTTCCATTCTCCATTATAGCCTATGAGATTCATTAGAATGAATGGGCCCATATGGTAAGGGTTAGGGTTAGGGTTAGAGTTCAGGACACACTTATGTTTGGTTTAAAATTGGGGTCTGGTTTAGGGTTGGGTAAGATGTATTTTTAATATCACACTGAATGGTACACTCTTGATGGGGAAAAATTTTGGATGTTTTTCCATTCTCCATTATAGCCTATGAGATTCATTAGAATGAATGGGCCCATATGGTAAGGGTTAGGGTTAGGATTAGAGTTCAGGACACACTTATGTTTGGGTGAATATTGGGTTTGGGTTTAGGGATGGGTAAGATGAATTTTTAATATCACACTGAATGGTACACTCTTCATGGGGAAAAATTTTGGATGTTTTTCCATTCTCCATTATAGCCTATGAGATTCATTAGAATGAATGGGCCCATATGGTAAGGGTTAGGGTTAGGGTTAGAGTTCAGGACACACATATGTTTGGTTTAAAATTGGGGTCTGGTTTAGGGTTGGGTAAGATGTATTTTTAATATCACACTGAATGGTACACTCTTGATGGGGAAAAATTTTGGATGTTTTTCCATTCTCCATTATAGCCTTTGAGATTCATTAGAATGAATGGGCCCATATGGTAAGGGTTAGGGTTAGGGTTAGAGTTCAGGACACACTTATGTTTGGGTGAATATTGGGTTTGGGTTTAGGGATGGGTAAGATGTATTTTTAATATCACACTGAATGGTACACTATTGATGGGGAAAAATTTTGGATGTTTTTCCATTCTCCATTATAGCCTATGAGATTCATTAGAATGAATGGGCCCATATGGTAAGGGTTAGGGTTAGGGTTAGAGTTGAGGACACACATATCTTTGGGTGAATTTTGGGTTTGGGTTTAGGGATGGGTAAGATGAATTTTTAATATCACACTGAATGGTACACTCTTGATGGGGAAAAATTTTGGATGTTTTTCCATTCTCCATTATAGCCTATGAGATTCATTAGAATGAATGGGCCCATATGGTAAGGGTTAGGGTTAGGGTTAGAGTTCAGGACACACTTATGTTTGGTTTAAAATTGGGGTCTGGTTTAGGGTTGGGTAAGATGTATTTTTAATATCACACTGAATGGTACACTCTTGATGGGGAAAAATTTTGGATGTTTTTCCATTCTCCATTATAGCCTATGAGATTCATTAGAATGAATGGGCCCATATGGTAAGGGTTAGGGTTAGGGTTAGAGTTCAGGACACACTTATGTTTGGGTGAATATTGGGTTTGGGTTTAGGGATGGGTAAGATGAATTTTTAATATCACACTGAATGGTACACTCTTCATGGGGAAAAATTTTGGATGTTTTTCCATTCTCCATTATAGCCTATGAGATTCATTAGAATGAATGGGCCCATATGGTAAGGGTTAGGGTTAGGGTTAGAGTTCAGGACACACTTATGTTTGGGTGAATATTGGTTTTGGGTTTAGGGATGGGAAAGATGTATTTTTAATATCGCACTGAATGGTACACTCTTGATGGGGAAAAATTTTGGATGTTTTTCCATTCTCCATTATAGCCTATGAGATTCATTAGAATGAATGGGCCCATATGGTAAGGGTTAGGGTTAGGGTTAGAGTTCAGGACACACATATCCTTGGGTGAATATTGGGTTTGGGTTTAGGGATGGGTAAGATGTATTTTTAATATCACACTGAATGGTACACTCTTGATGGGGAAAAATTTTGGATGTTTTTCCATTCTCCATTATAGCCTATGAGATTCATTAGAATGAATGGGCCCATATGGTAAGGGTTAGGGTTAGGGTTAGAGTTCAGGACACACATATGTTTGGTTTAAAATTGGGGTCTGGTTTAGGGTTGGGTAAGATGTATTTTTAATATCACACTGAATGGTACACTCTTGATGGGGAAAAATTTTGGATGTTTTTCCATTCTCCATTATAGCCTTTGAGATTCATTAGAATGAATGGGCCCATATGGTAAGGGTTAGGGTTAGGGTTAGAGTTCAGGACACACTTATGTTTGGGTGAATATTGGGTTTGGGTTTAGGGATGGGTAAGATGTATTTTTAATATCACACTGAATGGTACACTATTGATGGGGAAAAATTTTGGATGTTTTTCCATTCTCCATTATAGCCTATGAGATTCATTAGAATGAATGGGCCCATATGGTAAGGGTTAGGGTTAGGGTTAGAGTTCAGGACACACATATCTTTGGGTGAATTTTGGGTTTGGGTTTAGGGATGGGTAAGATGAATTTTTAATATCACACTGAATGGTACACTCTTGATGGGGAAAAATTTTGGATGTTTTTCCATTCTCCATTATAGCCTATGAGATTCATTAGAATGAATGGGCCCATATGGTAAGGGTTAGGGTTAGGGTTAGAGTTCAGGACACACATATCTTTGGGTGAATTTTGGGTTTGGGTTTAGGGATGGGTAAGATGGATTTTTAATATCACACTGAATGGTACACTATTGATGGGGAAAAAATTTGGATGTTTTTCCATTCTCCATTATAGCCTATGAGATTCATTAGAATGAATGGGCCCATATGGTAAGGGTTAGGGTTAGGGTTAGAGTTCAGGACACACTTATGTTTGGTTTAAAATTGGGGTCTGGTTTAGGGTTGGGTAAGATGTATTTTTAATATCACACTGAATGGTACACTCTTGATGGGGAAAAATTTTGGATGTTTTTCCATTCTCCATTATAGCCTATGAGATTCATTAGAATGAATGGGCCCATATGGTAAGGGTTAGGGTTAGGATTAGAGTTCAGGACACACTTATGTTTGGGTGAATATTGGGTTTGGGTTTAGGGATGGGTAAGATGAATTTTTAATATCACACTGAATGGTACACTCTTCATGGGGAAAAATTTTGGATGTTTTTCCATTCTCCATTATAGCCTATGAGATTCATTAGAATGAATGGGCCCATATGGTAAGGGTTAGGGTTAGGGTTAGAGTTCAGGACACACATATGTTTGGTTTAAAATTGGGGTCTGGTTTAGGGTTGGGTAAGATGTATTTTTAATATCACACTGAATGGTACACTCTTGATGGGGAAAAATTTTGGATGTTTTTCCATTCTCCATTATAGCCTTTGAGATTCATTAGAATGAATGGGCCCATATGGTAAGGGTTAGGGTTAGGGTTAGAGTTCAGGACACACTTATGTTTGGGTGAATATTGGGTTTGGGTTTAGGGATGGGTAAGATGTATTTTTAATATCACACTGAATGGTACACTATTGATGGGGAAAAATTTTGGATGTTTTTCCATTCTCCATTATAGCCTATGAGATTCATTAGAATGAATGGGCCCATATGGTAAGGGTTAGGGTTAGGGTTAGAGTTCAGGACACACATATCTTTGGGTGAATTTTGGGTTTGGGTTTAGGGATGGGTAAGATGAATTTTTAATATCACACTGAATGGTACACTCTTGATGGGGAAAAATTTTGGATGTTTTTCCATTCTCCATTATAGCCTATGAGATTCATTAGAATGAATGGGCCCATATGGTAAGGGTTAGGGTTAGGGTTAGAGTTCAGGACACACTTATGTTTGGTTTAAAATTGGGGTCTGGTTTAGGGTTGGGTAAGATGTATTTTTAATATCACACTGAATGGTACACTCTTGATGGGGAAAAATTTTGGATGTTTTTCCATTCTCCATTATAGCCTATGAGATTCATTAGAATGAATGGGCCCATATGGTAAGGGTTAGGGTTAGGGTTAGAGTTCAGGACACACTTATGTTTGGGTGAATATTGGGTTTGGGTTTAGGGATGGGTAAGATGAATTTTTAATATCACACTGAATGGTACACTCTTCATGGGGAAAAATTTTGGATGTTTTTCCATTCTCCATTATAGCCTATGAGATTCATTAGAATGAATGGGCCCATATGGTAAGGGTTAGGGTTAGGGTTAGAGTTCAGGACACACTTATGTTTGGGTGAATATTGGTTTTGGGTTTAGGGATGGGAAAGATGTATTTTTAATATCGCACTGAATGGTACACTCTTGATGGGGAAAAATTTTGGATGTTTTTCCATTCTCCATTATAGCCTATGAGATTCATTAGAATGAATGGGCCCATATGGTAAGGGTTAGGGTTAGGGTTAGAGTTCAGGACACACATATCTTTGGGTGAATATTGGGTTTGGGTTTAGGGTTGGGTAAGATGAATTTTTAATATCACACTGAATGGTACACTATTGATGGGGAAAAATTTTGGATGTTTTTCCATTCTCCATTATAGCCTATGAGATTCATTAGAATGAATGGGCCCATATGGTAAGGGTTAGGGTTAGGGTTAGAGTTCAGGACACACTTATGTTTGGTTTAAAATTGGGGTCTGGTTTAGGGTTGGGTAAGATGTATTTTTAATATCACACTGAATGGTACACTCTTGATGGGGAAAAATTTTGGATGTTTTTCCATTCTCCATTATAGCCTATGAGATTCATTAGAATGAATGGGCCCATATGGTAAGGGTTAGGGTTAGGGTTAGAGTTCAGGACACACTTATGTTTGGGTGAATATTGGGTTTGGGTTTAGGGATGGGTAAGATGAATTTTTAATATCACACTGAATGGTACACTCTTCATGGGGAAAAATTTTGGATGTTTTTCCATTCTCCATTATAGCCTATGAGATTCATTAGAATGAATGGGCCCATATGCTAAGGGTTAGGGTTAGGGTTAGAGTTCAGGACACACTTATGTTTGGGTGAATATTGGGTTTGGGTTTAGGGATGGGTAAGATGAATTTTTAATATCACACTGAATGGTACACTCTTCATGGGGAAAAATTTTGGATGTTTTTCCATTCTCCATTATAGCCTATGAGATTCATTAGAATGAATGGGCCCATATGGTAAGGGTTAGGGTTAGGGTTAGAGTTCAGGACACACATATCTTTGGGTGAATATTGGGTTTGGGTTTAGGGATGGGTAAGATGAATTTTTAATATCACACTGAATGGTACACTATTGGTGGGGAGAAATTTTGGATGTTTTTCCATTCTCCATTATAGCCTATGAGATTCATTAGAATGAATGGGCCCATATGGTAAGGGTTAGGGTTAGGGTTAGAGTTCAGGACACACTTATGTTTGGGTGAATATTGGGTTTGGGTTTAGGGATGGGTAAGATGTATTTTTAATATCACACTGAATGGTACACTCTTGATGGGGAAAAATTTTGGATGTTTTTCCATTCTCCATTATAGCCTATGAGATTCATTAGAATGAATGGGCCCATATGGTAAGGGTTAGGGTTAGGGTTAGAGTTCAGGACACACATATCCTTGGGTGAATATTGGGTTTGGGTTTAGGGATGGGTAAGATGTATTTTTAATATCACACTGAATGGTACACTCTTGATGGGGAAAAATTTTGGATGTTTTTCCATTCTCCATTATAGCCTATGAGATTCATTAGAATGAATGGGCCCATATGGTAAGGGTTAGGGTTAGGGTTAGAGTTCAGGACACACATATGTTTGGTTTAAAATTGGGGTCTGGTTTAGGGTTGGGTAAGATGTATTTTTAATATCACACTGAATGGTACACTCTTGATGGGGAAAAATTTTGGATGTTTTTCCATTCTCCATTATAGCCTTTGAGATTCATTAGAATGAATGGGCCCATATGGTAAGGGTTAGGGTTAGGGTTAGAGTTCAGGACACACTTATGTTTGGGTGAATATTGGGTTTGGGTTTAGGGATGGGTAAGATGTATTTTTAATATCACACTGAATGGTACACTATTGATGGGGAAAAATTTTGGATGTTTTTCCATTCTCCATTATAGCCTATGAGATTCATTAGAATGAATGGGCCCATATGGTAAGGGTTAGGGTTAGGGTTAGAGTTCAGGACACACATATCTTTGGGTGAATTTTGGGTTTGGGTTTAGGGATGGGTAAGATGAATTTTTAATATCACACTGAATGGTACACTCTTGATGGGGAAAAATTTTGGATGTTTTTCCATTCTCCATTATAGCCTATGAGATTCATTAGAATGAATGGGCCCATATGGTAAGGGTTAGGGTTAGGGTTAGAGTTCAGGACACACTTATGTTTGGTTTAAAATTGGGGTCTGGTTTAGGGTTGGGTAAGATGTATTTTTAATATCACACTGAATGGTACACTCTTGATGGGGAAAAATTTTGGATGTTTTTCCATTCTCCATTATAGCCTATGAGATTCATTAGAATGAATGGGCCCATATGGTAAGGGTTAGGGTTAGGGTTAGAGTTCAGGACACACTTATGTTTGGGTGAATATTGGGTTTGGGTTTAGGGATGGGTAAGATGAATTTTTAATATCACACTGAATGGTACACTCTTCATGGGGAAAAATTTTGGATGTTTTTCCATTCTCCATTATAGCCTATGAGATTCATTAGAATGAATGGGCCCATATGGTAAGGGTTAGGGTTAGGGTTAGAGTTCAGGACACACTTATGTTTGGGTGAATATTGGTTTTGGGTTTAGGGATGGGAAAGATGTATTTTTAATATCGCACTGAATGGTACACTCTTGATGGGGAAAAATTTTGGATGTTTTTCCATTCTCCATTATAGCCTATGAGATTCATTAGAATGAATGGGCCCATATGGTAAGGGTTAGGGTTAGGGTTAGAGTTCAGGACACACATATCTTTGGGTGAATATTGGGTTTGGGTTTAGGGTTGGGTAAGATGAATTTTTAATATCACACTGAATGGTACACTATTGATGGGGAAAAATTTTGGATGTTTTTCCATTCTCCATTATAGCCTATGAGATTCATTAGAATGAATGGGCCCATATGGTAAGGGTTAGGGTTAGGGTTAGAGTTCAGGACACACTTATGTTTGGTTTAAAATTGGGGTCTGGTTTAGGGTTGGGTAAGATGTATTTTTAATATCACACTGAATGGTACACTCTTGATGGGGAAAAATTTTGGATGTTTTTCCATTCTCCATTATAGCCTATGAGATTCATTAGAATGAATGGGCCCATATGGTAAGGGTTAGGGTTAGGGTTAGAGTTCAGGACACACTTATGTTTGGGTGAATATTGGGTTTGGGTTTAGGGATGGGTAAGATGAATTTTTAATATCACACTGAATGGTACACTCTTCATGGGGAAAAATTTTGGATGTTTTTCCATTCTCCATTATAGCCTATGAGATTCATTAGAATGAATGGGCCCATATGCTAAGGGTTAGGGTTAGGGTTAGAGTTCAGGACACACTTATGTTTGGGTGAATATTGGGTTTGGGTTTAGGGATGGGTAAGATGAATTTTTAATATCACACTGAATGGTACACTCTTCATGGGGAAAAATTTTGGATGTTTTTCCATTCTCCATTATAGCCTATGAGATTCATTAGAATGAATGGGCCCATATGGTAAGGGTTAGGGTTAGGGTTAGAGTTCAGGACACACATATCTTTGGGTGAATATTGGGTTTGGGTTTAGGGATGGGTAAGATGAATTTTTAATATCACACTGAATGGTACACTATTGGTGGGGAGAAATTTTGGATGTTTTTCCATTCTCCATTATAGCCTATGAGATTCATTAGAATGAATGGGCCCATATGGTAAGGGTTAGGGTTAGGGTTAGAGTTCAGGACACACTTATGTTTGGGTGAATATTGGGTTTGGGTTTAGGGATGGGTAAGATGTATTTTTAATATCACACTGAATGGTACACTCTTGATGGGGAAAAATTTTGGATGTTTTTCCATTCTCCATTATAGCCTATGAGATTCATTAGAATGAATGGGCCCATATGGTAAGGGTTAGGGTTAGGGTTAGAGTTCAGGACACACATATCCTTGGGTGAATATTGGGTTTGGGTTTAGGGATGGGTAAGATGTATTTTTAATATCACACTGAATGGTACACTCTTGATGGGGAAAAATTTTGGATGTTTTTCCATTCTCCATTATAGCCTATGAGATTCATTAGAATGAATGGGCCCATATGGTAAGGGTTAGGGTTAGGGTTAGAGTTCAGGACACACATATGTTTGGTTTAAAATTGGGGTCTGGTTTAGGGTTGGGTAAGATGTATTTTTAATATCACACTGAATGGTACACTCTTGATGGGGAAAAATTTTGGATGTTTTTCCATTCTCCATTATAGCCTATGAGATTCATTAGAATGAATGGGCCCATATGGTAAGGGTTAGGGTTAGGGTTAGAGTTCAGGACACACTTATGTTTGGGTGAATATTGGGTTTGGGTTTAGGGATGGGTAAGATGTATTTTTAATATCACACTGAATGGTACACTCTTGATGGGGAAAAATTTTGGATGTTTTTCCATTCTCCATTATAGCCTATGAGATTCATTAGAATGAATGGGCCCATATGGTAAGGGTTAGGGTTAGAGTTCAGGACACACATATGTTTGGTTTAAAATTGGGGTCTGGTTTAGGGTTGGGTAAGATGTATTTTTAATATCACACTGAATGGTACACTCTTGATGGGGAAAAATTTTGGATGTTTTTCCATTCTCCATTATAGCCTATGAGATTCATTAGAATGAATGGGCCCATATGGTAAGGGTTAGGGTTAGGGTTAGAGTTCAGGACACACTTATGTTTGGGTGAATATTGGTTTTGGGTTTAGGGATGGGTAAGATGAATTTTTAATATCACACTGAATGGTACACACTTGATGGGGAAAAATTTTGGATGTTTTTCCATTCTCCATTATAGCCTATGAGATTCATTAGAATGAATGGGCCCATATGGTAAGGGTTAGGGTTAGAGTTCAGGACACACTTATGTTTGGGTGAATATTGGGTTTGGGTTTAGGGATGGGTAAGATGTATTTTTAATATCACACTGAATGGTACACTCTTGATGGGGAAAAATTTTGGATGTTTTTCCATTCTCCATTATAGCCTATGAGATTCATTAGAATGAATGGGCCCATATGGTAAGGGTTAGGGTTAGGGTTAGAGTTCAGGACACACTTATGTTTGGGTGAATATTGGGTTTGGGTTTAGGGATGGGTAAGATGTATTTTTAATATCACACTGAATGGTACACTCTTGATGGGGAAAAATTTTGGATGTTTTTCCATTCTCCATTATAGCCTATGAGATTGATTAGAATGAATGGCCCATATGCTAAGGTTTAGGGTTAGAGTTCAGGACACACATATCTTTGGGTGAATATTGGGTTTGGGTTTAGGGATGGGTAAGATGAATTTTTAATATCACACTGAATGGTACACTCTTGATGGGGAAAAATTTTGGATGTTTTTCCATTCTCCATTATAGCCTATGAGATTCATTAGAATGAATGGGCCCATATGGTAAGGGTTAGGGTTAGGGTTAGAGTTCAGGACACACTTATGTTTCGGTGAATATTGGGTTTGGGTTTAGGGATGGGTAAGATGAATTTTTAATATCACACTGAATGGTACACTCTTGATGGGGAAAAATTTTGGATGTTTTTCATTCTCCATTATAGCCTATGAGATTCATTAGAATGAATGGGCCCATATGGTAAGGGTTAGGGTTAGGGTTAGAGTTCAGGACACACTTATGTTTGGGTGAATATTGGGTTTGGGTTTAGGGATGGGTAAGATGTATTTTTAATATCACACTGAATGGTACACTCTTGATGGGGAAAAATTTTGGATGTTTTTCCATTCTCCATTATAGCCTATGAGATTCATTAGAATGAATGGGCCCATATGGTAAGGGTTAGGGTTAGAGTTCAGGACACACATATGTTTGGTTTAAAATTGGGGTTTGGTTTAGGGTTGGGTAAGATGTATTTTTAATATCACACTGAATGGTACACTCTTGATGGGGAAAAATTTTGGATGTTTTTCCATTCTTCATTATAGCCTATGAGATTCATTATAATGAATGGGCCCATATGGTAAAGGTTAGGGTTAGGGTTAGAGTTCAGGACACACTTATGTTTGGGTGAATATTGGGTTTGGGTTTAGGGATGGGTAAGATGTATTTTTAATATCACACTGAATGGTACACTCTTGATGGGGAAAAATTTTGGATGTTTTTCCATTCTCCATTATAGCCTATGAGATTCATTAGAACGAATGGGCCCATATGGTAAGGGTTAGGGTTAGGGTTAGAGTTCAGGACACACATATCTTTGGGTGAATATTGGGTTTGGGTTTAGGGATGGGTAAGATGAATTTTTAATATCACACTGAATGGTACACTATTGATGGGGAAAAATTTTGGATGTTTTCCATTCTCCATTATAGCCTATGAGATTCATTAGAATGAATGGGCCCATATGCTAAGGGTTAGGGTTAGGGTTAGAGTTCAGGACACACTTATGTTTGGGTGAATATTGGGTTTGGGTTTAGGGATGGGTAAGATGAATTTTTAATATCACACTGAATGGTACACTCTTCATGGGGAAAAATTTTGGATGTTTTTCCATTCTCCATTATAGCCTATGAGATTCATTAGAATGAATGGGCCCATATGGTAAGGGTTAGGGTTAGGGTTAGAGTTCAGGACACACATATCTTTGGGTGAATATTGGGTTTGGGTTTAGGGATGGGTAAGATGAATTTTTAATATCACACTGAATGGTACACTATTGGTGGGGAGAAATTTTGGATGTTTTTCCATTCTCCATTATAGCCTATGAGATTCATTAGAATGAATGGGCCCATATGGTAAGGGTTAGGGTTAGGGTTAGAGTTCAGGACACACTTATGTTTGGGTGAATATTGGGTTTGGGTTTAGGGATGGGTAAGATGTATTTTTAATATCACACTGAATGGTACACTCTTGATGGGGAAAAATTTTGGATGTTTTTCCATTCTCCATTATAGCCTATGAGATTCATTAGAATGAATGGGCCCATATGGTAAGGGTTAGGGTTAGGGTTAGAGTTCAGGACACACATATCCTTGGGTGAATATTGGGTTTGGGTTTAGGGATGGGTAAGATGTATTTTTAATATCACACTGAATGGGACACTCTTGATGGGGAAAAATTTTGGATATTTTTCCATTCTCCATTATAGCCTATGAGATTCATTAGAATGAATGGGCCCATATGGTAAGGGTTAGGGTTAGGCTTAGAGTTCAGGACACACTTATGTTTGGGTGAATATTGGGTTTGGGTTTAGGGACGGGTAAGATGTATTTTTAATATCACACTGAATGGTACACTCTTGATGGGGGAAAATTTTGGATGTTTTTCCATTCTCCATTATAGCCTATGAGATTCATTAGAATGAATGGGCCCATATGGTAAGGGTTAGGGTTAGGGTTAGAGTTCAGGACACACTTATGTTTGGGTGAATATTGGGTTTGGGTTTAGGGATAGGTAAGATGTATTTTTAATATCACACTGAATGGTACACTCTTCATAGGGAAAAATTTTGGATGTTTTTCCATTCTCCATTATAGCCTATGAGATTCATTAGAATGAATGGGCCCATATGGTAAGGGTTAGGGTTAGGGTTAGAGTTCAGGACACACATATGTTTGGTTTAAAATTGGGGTCGGGTTTAGGGTTGGGTAAGATGTATTTTTAATATCACACTGAATGGTACACTCTTGATGGGGAAAAATTTGGGATGTTTTTCCATTCTCCATTATAGCCTATGAGATTCATTAGAATGAATGGGCCCATATGGTAAGGGTTAGGGTTAGGGTTAGAGTTCAGGACACACTTATGTTTGGGAGAATATTGGGTTTGGGTTTAGGGATGGGTAAGATGTATTTTTAATATCACACTGAATGGTACACTCTTGATGGGGAAAAATTTTGGATGTTTTTCCATTCTCCATTATAGCCTATGAGATTGATTAGAATGAATGGCCCATATGGTAAGGGTTAGGGTTAGAGTTCAGGACACACATATCTTTGGGTGAATATTGGGTTTGGGTTTAGGGATGGTAAGATGAATTTTTAATATCACACTGAATGGTACACTCTTGATGGGGAAAAATTTTGGATGTTTTTCCATTCTCCATTATAGCCTATGAGATTCATTAGAATGAATGGGCCCATATGGTAAGGGTTAGGGTTAGAGTTCAGGACACACTTATGTTTGGGTGAATATTGGGTTTGGGTTTAGGGATGGGTAAGATGAATTTTTAATATCACACTGAATGGTACACTCTTGATGGTGAAAAATTTTGGATGTTTTTCCATTCTCCATTATAGCCTATGAGATTCATTAGAATGAATGGGCCCATATGGTAAGGGTTAGGGTTAGGGTTAGAGTTCAGGACACACTTATGTTTGGGTGAATATTGGGTTTGGGTTTAGGGATGGGTAAGATGTATTTTTAATATCACACTGAATGGTACACCTTGATGGGGAAAAATTTTGGATGTTTTTCCATTCTCCATTATAGCCTATGAGATTCATTAGAATGAATGGGCCCATAATGGTAAGGATTAGGGTTAGGGTTAGAGTTCAGGACACACATATCTTTGGGTGAATTTTGGGTTTGGGTTTAGGGATGGGTAAGATGGATTTTTAATATCACACTGAATGGTACACTATTGATGGGGAAAAAATTTGGATGTTTTTCCATTCTCCATTATAGCCTATGAGATTCATTAGAATGAATGGGCCCATATGGTAAGGGTTAGGGTTAGGGTTAGAGTTCAGGACACACTTATGTTTGGTTTAAAATTGGGGTCTGGTTTAGGGTTGGGTAAGATGTATTTTTAATATCACACTGAATGGTACACTCTTGATGGGGAAAAATTTTGGATGTTTTTCCATTCTCCATTATAGCCTATGAGATTCATTAGAATGAATGGGCCCATATGGTAAGGGTTAGGGTTAGGATTAGAGTTCAGGACACACTTATGTTTGGGTGAATATTGGGTTTGGGTTTAGGGATGGGTAAGATGAATTTTTAATATCACACTGAATGGTACACTCTTCATGGGGAAAAATTTTGGATGTTTTTCCATTCTCCATTATAGCCTATGAGATTCATTAGAATGAATGGGCCCATATGGTAAGGGTTAGGGTTAGGGTTAGAGTTCAGGACACACATATGTTTGGTTTAAAATTGGGGTCTGGTTTAGGGTTGGGTAAGATGTATTTTTAATATCACACTGAATGGTACACTCTTGATGGGGAAAAATTTTGGATGTTTTTCCATTCTCCATTATAGCCTATGAGATTCATTAGAATGAATGGGCCCATATGGTAAGGGTTAGGGTTAGGGTTAGAGTTCAGGACACACTTATGTTTGGGTGAATATTGGGTTTGGGTTTAGGGATGGGTAAGATGTATTTTTAATATCACACTGAATGGTACACTATTGATGGGGAAAAATTTTGGATATTTTTCCATTCTCCATTATAGCCTATGAGATTCATTAGAATGAATGGGCCCATATGGTAAGGGTTAGGGTTAGGGTTAGAGTTCAGGACACACATATGTTTGGTTTAAAATTGGGGTCTGGTTTAGGGTTGGGTAAGATGTATTTTTAATATCACACTGAATGGTACACTCTTGATGGGGAAAAATTTGGGATGTTTTTCCATTCTCCATTATAGCCTATGAGATTCATTAGAATGAATGGGCCCATATGGTAAGGGTTAGGGTTAGGGTTAGAGTTCAGGACACACTTATGTTTGGGTGAATATTGGGTTTGGGTTTAGGGATGGGTAAGATGTATTTTTAATATCACACTGAATGGTACACTCTTGATGGGGAAAAATTTTGGATGTTTTTCCATTCTCCATTATAGCCTATGAGATTGATTAGAATGAATGGCCCATATGCTAAGGGTTAGGGTTAGAGTTCAGGACACACATATCTTTGGGTGAATATTGGGTTTGGGTTTAGGGATGGGTAAGATGAATTTTTAATATCACACTGAATGGTACACTCTTGATGGGGAAAAATTTTGGATGTTTTTCCATTCTCCATTATAGCCTATGAGATTCATTAGAATGAATGGGCCCATATGGTAAGGGTTAGGGTTAGGGTTAGAGTTCAGGACACACTTATGTTTGGGTGAATATTGGGTTTGGGTTTAGGGATGGGTAAGATGTATTTTTAATATCACACTGAATGGTACACTCTTGATGGGGAAAAATTTTGGATGTTTTTCCATTCTCCATTATAGCCTATGAGATTCATTAGAATGAATGGGCCCATATGGTAAGGATTAGGGTTAGGGTTAGAGTTCAGGACACACATATCTTTGGGTGAATTTTGGGTTTGGGTTTAGGGATGGGTAAGATGGATTTTTAATATCACACTGAATGGTACACTATTGATGGGGAAAAAATTTGGATGTTTTTCCATTCTCCATTATAGCCTATGAGATTCATTAGAATGAATGGGCCCATATGGTAAGGGTTAGGGTTAGGGTTAGAGTTCAGGACACACTTATGTTTGGTTTAAAATCTGGTTTAGGGTTGGGTAAGATGTATTTTTAATATCACACTGAATGGTACACTCTTGATGGGGAAAAATTTTGGATGTTTTTCCATTCTCCATTATAGCCTATGAGATTCATTAGAATGAATGGGCCCATATGGTAAGGGTTAGGGTTAGGATTAGAGTTCAGGACACACTTATGTTTGGGTGAATATTGGGTTTGGGTTTAGGGATGGGTAAGATGAATTTTTAATATCACACTGAATGGTACACTCTTCATGGGGAAAAATTTTGGATGTTTTTTCCATTCTCCATTATAGCCTATGAGATTCATTAGAATGAATGGGCCCATATGGTAAGGGTTAGGGTTAGGGTTAGAGTTCAGGACACACATATGTTTGGTTTAAAATTGGGGTCTGGTTTTAGGGTTGGGGTAAGATGTATTTTTAATATCACACTGAATGGTACACTCTTGATGGGGAAAAATTTTGGATGTTTTTCCATTCTCCATTATAGCCTATGAGATTCATTAGAATGAATGGGCCCATATGGTAAGGGTTAGGGTTAGGGTTAGAGTTCAGGACACACTTATGTTTGGGTGAATATTGGGTTTGGGTTTAGGGATGGGTAAGATGTATTTTTAATATCACACTGAATGGTACACTATTGATGGGGGAAAAATTTTGGATGTTTTTTCCATTCTCCATTATAGCCTATGAGATTCATTAGAATGAATGGGCCCATATGGTAAGGGTTAGGGTTAGGGTTAGAGTTCAGGACACACATATGTTTGGTTTAAAATTGGGGTCTGGTTTAGGGTTGGGTAAGATGTATTTTTAATATCACACTGAATGGTACACTCTTGATGGGGAAAAATTTTGGGATGTTTTTCCATTCTCCATTATAGCCTATGAGATTCATTAGAATGAATGGGCCCATATGGTAAGGGTTAGGGTTAGGGTTAGAGTTCAGGACACACTTATGTTTGGGTGAATATTGGGTTTGGGTTTAGGGATGGGTAAGATGTATTTTTAATATCACACTGAATGGTACACTCTTGATGGGGAAAAATTTTGGATGTTTTTCCATTCTCCATTATAGCCTATGAGATTGATTAGAATGAATGGCCCATATGCTAAGGGTTAGGGTTAGAGTTCAGGACACACATATCTTTGGGTGAATATTGGGTTTGGGTTTAGGGATGGGTAAGATGAATTTTTAATGATCACACTGAATGGTACACTCTTGATGGGGAAAAATTTTGGATGTTTTTCCATTCTCCATTATAGCCTATGAGATTCATTAGAATGAATGGGCCCATATGGTAAGGGTTAGGGTTAGGGTTAGAGTTCAGGACACACTTATGTTTCGGTGAATATTGGGTTTGGGTTTAGGGATGGGTAAGATGAATTTTTAATATCACACTGAATGGTACACTCTTGATGGGGAAAAATTTTGGATGTTTTTTCCATTCTCCATTATAGCCTATGAGATTCATTAGAATGAATGGGCCCATATGGTAAGGGTTAGGGTTAGGGTTAGAGTTCAGGACACACTTATGTTTGGGTGAATATTGGGTTTGGGTTTAGGGATGGGTAAGATGTATTTTTAATATCACACTGAATGGTACACTCTTGATGGGGAAAAATTTTGGATGTTTTTCCATTCTCCATTATAGCCTATGAGATTCATTAGAATGAATGGGCCCATATGGTAAGGGTTAGGGTTAGAGTTCAGGACACACATATGTTTGGTTTAAAATTGGGGTTTGGTTTAGGGTTGGGTAAGATGTATTTTTAATATCACACTGAATGGTACACTCTTGATGGGGAAAAATTTTGGATGTTTTTCCATTCTTCATTATAGCCTATGAGATTCATTATAATGAATGGGCCCATATGGTAAAGGTTAGGGTTAGGGTTAGAGTTCAGGACACACTTATGTTTGGGTGAATATTGGGTTTGGGTTTAGGGATGGGTAAGATGTATTTTTAATATCACACTGAATGGTACACTCTTGATGGGGAAAAATTTTGGATGTTTTTCCATTCTCCATTATAGCCTATGAGATTCATTAGAACGAATGGGCCCATATGGTAAGGGTTAGGGTTAGGGTTAGAGTTCAGGACACACATATCTTTGGGTGAATATTGGGTTTGGGTTTAGGGATGGGTAAGATGAATTTTTAATATCACACTGAATGGTACACTATTGATGGGGAAAAATTTTGGATGTTTTCCATTCTCCATTATAGCCTATGAGATTCATTAGAATGAATGGGCCCATATGCTAAGGGTTAGGGTTAGGGTTAGAGTTCAGGACACACTTATGTTTGGGTGAATATTGGGTTTGGGTTTAGGGATGGGTAAGATGAATTTTTAATATCACACTGAATGGTACACTCTTCATGGGGAAAAATTTTGGATGTTTTTCCATTCTCCATTATAGCCTATGAGATTCATTAGAATGAATGGGCCCATATGGTAAGGGTTAGGGTTAGGGTTAGAGTTCAGGACACACATATCTTTGGGTGAATATTGGGTTTGGGTTTAGGGATGGGTAAGATGAATTTTTAATATCACACTGAATGGTACACTATTGGTGGGGAGAAATTTTGGATGTTTTTCCATTCTCCATTATAGCCTATGAGATTCATTAGAATGAATGGGCCCATATGGTAAGGGTTAGGGTTAGGGTTAGAGTTCAGGACACACTTATGTTTGGGTGAATATTGGGTTTGGGTTTAGGGATGGGTAAGATGTATTTTTAATATCACACTGAATGGTACACTCTTGATGGGGAAAAATTTTGGATGTTTTTCCATTCTCCATTATAGCCTATGAGATTCATTAGAATGAATGGGCCCATATGGTAAGGGTTAGGGTTAGGGTTAGAGTTCAGGACACACATATCCTTGGGTGAATATTGGGTTTGGGTTTAGGGATGGGTAAGATGTATTTTTAATATCACACTGAATGGTACACTCTTGATGGGGAAAAATTTTGGATGTTTTTCCATTCTCCATTATAGCCTATGAGATTCATTAGAATGAATGGGCCCATATGGTAAGGGTTAGGGTTAGGGTTAGAGTTCAGGACACACATATGTTTGGTTTAAAATTGGGGTCTGGTTTAGGGTTGGGTAAGATGTATTTTTAATATCACACTGAATGGTACACTCTTGATGGGGAAAAATTTTGGATGTTTTTCCATTCTCCATTATAGCCTATGAGATTCATTAGAATGAATGGGCCCATATGGTAAGGGTTAGGGTTAGGGTTAGAGTTCAGGACACACTTATGTTTGGGTGAATATTGGGTTTGGGTTTAGGGATGGGTAAGATGTATTTTTAATATCACACTGAATGGTACACTCTTGATGGGGAAAAATTTGGGATGTTTTTCCATTCTCCATTATAGCCTATGAGATTCATTAGAATGAATGGGCCCATATGGTAAGGGTTAGGGTTAGGGTTAGAGTTCAGGACACACTTATGTTTGGGAGAATATTGGGTTTGGGTTTAGGGATGGGTAAGATGTATTTTTAATATCACACTGAATGGTACACTCTTGATGGGGAAAAATTTTGGATGTTTTTCCATTCTCCATTATAGCCTATGAGATTGATTAGAATGAATGGCCCATATGGTAAGGGTTAGGGTTAGAGTTCAGGACACACATATCTTTGGGTGAATATTGGGTTTGGGTTTAGGGATGGTAAGATGAATTTTTAATATCACACTGAATGGTACACTCTTGATGGGGAAAAATTTTGGATGTTTTTCCATTCTCCATTATAGCCTATGAGATTCATTAGAATGAATGGGCCCATATGGTAAGGGTTAGGGTTAGAGTTCAGGACACACTTATGTTTGGGTGAATATTGGGTTTGGGTTTAGGGATGGGTAAGATGAATTTTTAATATCACACTGAATGGTACACTCTTGATGGGGAAAAATTTTGGATGTTTTTCCATTCTCCATTATAGCCTATGAGATTCATTAGAATGAATGGGCCCATATGGTAAGGGTTAGGGTTAGGGTTAGAGTTCAGGACACACTTATGTTTGGGTGAATATTGGGTTTGGGTTTAGGGATGGGTAAGATGTATTTTTAATATCACACTGAATGGTACACTCTTGATGGGGAAAAATTTTGGATGTTTTTCCATTCTCCATTATAGCCTATGAGATTCATTAGAATGAATGGGCCCATATGGTAAGGATTAGGGTTAGGGTTAGAGTTCAGGACACACATATCTTTGGGTGAATTTTGGGTTTGGGTTTAGGGATGGGTAAGATGGATTTTTAATATCACACTGAATGGTACACTATTGATGGGGAAAAAATTTGGATGTTTTTCCATTCTCCATTATAGCCTATGAGATTCATTAGAATGAATGGGCCCATATGGTAAGGGTTAGGGTTAGGGTTAGAGTTCATTACACACTTATGTTTGGTTTAAAATTGGGGTCTGGTTTAGGGTTGGGTAAGATGTATTTTTAATATCACACTGAATGGTACACTCTTGATGGGGAAAAATTTTGGATGTTTTTCCATTCTCCATTATAGCCTATGAGATTCATTAGAATGAATGGGCCCATATGGTAAGGGTTAGGGTTAGGATTAGAGTTCAGGACACACTTATGTTTGGGTGAATATTGGGTTTGGGTTTAGGGATGGGTAAGATGAATTTTTAATATCACACTGAATGGTACACTCTTCATGGGGAAAAATTTTGGATGTTTTTCCATTCTCCATTATAGCCTATGAGATTCATTAGAATGAATGGGCCCATATGGTAAGGGTTAGGGTTAGGGTTAGAGTTCAGGACACACATATGTTTGGTTTAAAATTGGGGTCTGGTTTAGGGTTGGGTAAGATGTATTTTTAATATCACACTGAATGGTACACTCTTGATGGGGAAAAATTTGGGATGTTTTTCCATTCTCCATTATAGCCTATGAGATTCATTAGAATGAATGGGCCCATATGGTAAGGGTTAGGGTTAGGGTTAGAGTTCAGGACACACTTATGTTTGGGTGAATATTGGGTTTGGGTTTAGGGATGGGTAAGATGTATTTTTAATATCACACTGAATGGTACACTATTGATGGGGAAAAATTTTGGATGTTTTTCCATTCTCCATTATAGCCTATGAGATTCATTAGAATGAATGGGCCCATATGGTAAGGGTTAGGGTTAGGGTTAGAGTTCAGGACACACATATGTTTGGTTTAAAATTGGGGTCTGGTTTAGGGTTGGGTAAGATGTATTTTTAATATCACACTGAATGGTACACTCTTGATGGGGAAAAATTTGGGATGTTTTTCCATTCTCCATTATAGCCTATGAGATTCATTAGAATGAATGGGCCCATATGGTAAGGGTTAGGGTTAGGGTTAGAGTTCAGGACACACTTATGTTTGGGTGAATATTGGGTTTGGGTTTAGGGATGGGTAAGATGAATTTTTAATATCACACTGAATGGTACACTCTTGATGGGGAAAAATTTTGGATGTTTTTCCATTCTCCATTATAGCCTATGAGATTCATTAGAATGAATGGGCCCATATGGTAAGGGTTAGGGTTAGGGTTAGAGTTCAGGACACACTTATGTTTCGGTGAATATTGGGTTTGGGTTTAGGGATGGGTAAGATGAATTTTTAATATCACACTGAATGGTACACTCTTGATGGGGAAAAATTTTGGATGTTTTTCCATTCTCCATTATAGCCTATGAGATTCATTAGAATGAATGGGCCCATATGGTAAGGGTTAGGGTTAGGGTTAGAGTTCAGGACACACTTATGTTTGGGTGAATATTGGGTTTGGGTTTAGGGATGGGTAAGATGTATTTTTAATATCACACTGAATGGTACACTCTTGATGGGGAAAAATTTTGGATGTTTTTCCATTCTCCATTATAGCCTATGAGATTCATTAGAATGAATGGGCCCATATGGTAAGGGTTAGGGTTAGAGTTCAGGACACACATATGTTTGGTTTAAAATTGGGGTTTGGTTTAGGGTTGGGTAAGATGTATTTTTAATATCACACTGAATGGTACACTCTTGATGGGGAAAAATTTTGGATGTTTTTCCATTCTTCATTATAGCCTATGAGATTCATTATAATGAATGGGCCCATATGGTAAAGGTTAGGGTTAGGGTTAGAGTTCAGGACACACTTATGTTTGGGTGAATATTGGGTTTGGGTTTAGGGATGGGTAAGATGTATTTTTAATATCACACTGAATGGTACACTCTTGATGGGGAAAAATTTTGGATGTTTTTCCATTCTCCATTATAGCCTATGAGATTCATTAGAACGAATGGGCCCATATGGTAAGGGTTAGGGTTAGGGTTAGAGTTCAGGACACACATATCTTTGGGTGAATATTGGGTTTGGGTTTAGGGATGGGTAAGATGAATTTTTAATATCACACTGAATGGTACACTATTGATGGGGAAAAATTTTGGATGTTTTCCATTCTCCATTATAGCCTATGAGATTCATTAGAATGAATGGGCCCATATGCTAAGGGTTAGGGTTAGGGTTAGAGTTCAGGACACACTTATGTTTGGGTGAATATTGGGTTTGGGTTTAGGGATGGGTAAGATGAATTTTTAATATCACACTGAATGGTACACTCTTCATGGGGAAAAATTTTGGATGTTTTTCCATTCTCCATTATAGCCTATGAGATTCATTAGAATGAATGGGCCCATATGGTAAGGGTTAGGGTTAGGGTTAGAGTTCAGGACACACATATCTTTGGGTGAATATTGGGTTTGGGTTTAGGGATGGGTAAGATGAATTTTTAATATCACACTGAATGGTACACTATTGGTGGGGAGAAATTTTGGATGTTTTTCCATTCTCCATTATAGCCTATGAGATTCATTAGAATGAATGGGCCCATATGGTAAGGGTTAGGGTTAGGGTTAGAGTTCAGGACACACTTATGTTTGGGTGAATATTGGGTTTGGGTTTAGGGATGGGTAAGATGTATTTTTAATATCACACTGAATGGTACACTCTTGATGGGGAAAAATTTTGGATGTTTTTCCATTCTCCATTATAGCCTATGAGATTCATTAGAATGAATGGGCCCATATGGTAAGGGTTAGGGTTAGGGTTAGAGTTCAGGACACACATATCCTTGGGGTGAATATTGGGTTTGGGTTTAGGGATGGGTAAGATGTATTTTTAATATCACACTGAATGGTACACTATAGATGGGGAAAAATTTTGGATGTTTTTCCATTCTCCATTATAGCCTATGAGATTCATTAGAATGAATGGGCCCATATGGTAAGGGTTAGGGTTAGGGTTAGAGTTCAGGACACACATATGTTTGGTTTAAAATTGGGGTCTGGTTTAGGGTTGGGTAAGATGTATTTTTAATATCACACTGAATGGTACACTATTGATGGGGAAAAATTTTGGATGTTTTTCCATTCTCCATTATAGCCTATGAGATTCATTAGAATGAATGGGCCCATATGGTAAGGGTTAGGGTTAGGGTTAGAGTTCAGGACACACTTATGTTTGGGTGAATATTGGGTTTGGGTTTAGGGATGGGTAAGATG
The DNA here is from genome assembly GCF_032191835.1 of Heteronotia binoei. NCBI lineage: Eukaryota > Metazoa > Chordata > Lepidosauria > Squamata > Gekkonidae > Heteronotia > Heteronotia binoei. Next base: position 39,828,520 of record NC_083232.1, on the reverse strand, counting down.
TATTTTTAATATCACACTGAATGGTACACTCTTGATGGGGAAAAATTTTGGATGTTTTTCCATTCTCCATTATAGCCTATGAGATTCATTAGAATGAATGGGCCCATATGGTAAGGGTTAGGGTTAGGGTTAGAGTTCAGGACACACATATGTTTGGTTTAAAATTGGGGTCTGGTTTAAGGTTGGGTAAGATGTATTTTTAATATCACACTGAATGGTACACTCTTGATGGGGAAAAATTTTGGATGTTTTTCCATTCTCCATTATAGCCTATGAGATTCATTAGAATGAATGGGCCCATATGGTAAGGGTTAGGGTTAGGGTTAGAGTTCAGGACACACTTATGTTTGGGTGAATATTGGTTTTGGGTTTAGGGATGGGTAAGATGAATTTTTAATATCACACTGAATGGTACACACTTGATGGGGAAAAATTTTGGATGTTTTTCCATTCTCCATTATAGCCTATGAGATTCATTAGAATGAATGGGCCCATATGGTAAGGGTTAGGGTTAGAGTTCAGGACACACTTATGTTTGGGTGAATATTGGGTTTGGGTTTAGGGATGGGTAAGATGTATTTTTAATATCACACTGAATGGTACACTCTTGATGGGGAAAAATTTTGGATGTTTTTCCATTCTCCATTATAGCCTATGAGATTCATTAGAATGAATGGGCCCATATGGTAAGGGTTAGGGTTAGGGTTAGAGTTCAGGACACACATATCTTTGGGTGAATATTGGGTTTGGGTTTAGGGATGGGTAAGATGAATTTTTAATATCACACTGAATGGTACACTATTGATGGGGAAAAATTTTGGATGTTTTTCCATTCTCCATTATAGCCTATGAGATTCATAAGAATGAATGGGCCCATATGGTAAGGTTTAGGGTTAGGGTTAGAGTTCAGGACACACTTCTGTTTGGTTTAAAATTGGGGTCTGGTTTAGGGTTGGGTAAGATGTATTTTTAATATCACACTGAATGGTACACTCTTGATGGGGAAAAATTTTGGATGTTTTTCCATTCTCCATTATAGCCTATGAGATTCATTAGAATGAATGGGCCCATATGGTAAGGGTTAGGGTTAGGGTTAGAGTTCAGGACACACTTATGTTTGGGTGAATATTGGGTTTGGGTTTAGGGATGGGTAAGATGAATTTTTAATATCACACTGAATGGTACACTCTTGATGGGGAAAAATTTTGGATGTTTTTCCATTCTCCATTATAGCCTATGAGACTCATTAGAATGAATGGGCCCATATGGTAAGGGTTAGGGTTAGGGTTAGAGTTCAGGACACACATATGTTTGGTTTAAAATTGGGGTCTGGTTTAGGGTTGGGTAAGATGTATTTTTAATATCACACTGAATGGGACACTCTTGATGGGGAAAAATTTTGGATTTTTTCCATTCTCCATTATAGCCTATGAGATTCATTAGAATGAATGGGCCCATATGGTAAGGGTTAGGGTTAGGGTTAGAGTTCAGGACACACTTATGTTTGGGTGAATATTGGGTTTGGGTTTAGGGACGGGTAAGATGTATTTTTAATATCACACTGAATGGTACACTCTTGATGGGGGAAAATTTTGGATGTTTTTCCATTCTCCATTATAGCCTATGAGATTCATTAGAATGAATGGGCCCATATGGTAAGGGTTAGGGTTAGGGTTAGAGTTCAGGACACACTTATGTTTGGGTGAATATTGGGTTTGGGTTTAGGGATAGGTAAGATGTATTTTTAATATCACACTGAATGGTACACTCTTCATAGGGAAAAATTTTGGATGTTTTTCCATTCTCCATTATAGCCTATGAGATTCATTAGAATGAATGGGCCCATATGGTAAGGGTTAGGGTTAGGGTTAGAGTTCAGGACACACATATGTTTGGTTTAAAATTGGGGTCGGGTTTAGGGTTGGGTAAGATGTATTTTTAATATCACACTGAATGGTACACTCTTGATGGGGAAAAATTTGGGATGTTTTTCCATTCTCCATTATAGCCTATGAGATTCATTAGAATGAATGGGCCCATATGGTAAGGGTTAGGGTTAGGGTTAGAGTTCAGGACACACTTATGTTTGGGAGAATATTGGGTTTGGGTTTAGGGATGGGTAAGATGTATTTTTAATATCACACTGAATGGTACACTCTTGATGGGGAAAAATTTTGGATGTTTTTCCATTCTCCATTATAGCCTATGAGATTGATTAGAATGAATGGCCCATATGGTAAGGGTTAGGGTTAGAGTTCAGGACACACTTATGTTTGGGTGAATATTGGGTTTGGGTTTAGGGATGGGTAAGATGAATTTTTAATATCACACTGAATGGTACACTCTTGATGGGGAAAAATTTTGGATGTTTTTCCATTCTCCATTATAGCCTATGAGATTCATTAGAATGAATGGGCCCATATGGTAAGGGTTAGGGTTAGGGTTAGAGTTCAGGACACACTTATGTTTGGGTGAATATTGGTTTTGGGTTTAGGGATGGGTAAGATGAATTTTTAATATCACACTGAATGGTACACACTTGATGGGGAAAAATTTTGGATGTTTTTCCATTCTCCATTATAGCCTATGAGATTCATTAGAATGAATGGGCCCATATGGTAAGGGTTAGGGTTAGAGTTCAGGACACACTTATGTTTGGGTGAATATTGGGTTTGGGTTTAGGGATGGGTAAGATGTATTTTTAATATCACACTGAATGGTACACTCTTGATGGGGAAAAATTTTGGATGTTTTTCCATTCTCCATTATAGCCTATGAGATTCATTAGAATGAATGGGCCCATATGGTAAGGTTTAGGGTTAGGGTTAGAGTTCAGGACACACTTCTGTTTGGTTTAAAATTGGGGTCTGGTTTAGGGTTGGGTAAGATGTATTTTTAATATCACACTGAATGGTACACTCTTGATGGGGAAAAATTTTGGATGTTTTTCCATTCTCCATTATAGCCTATGAGATTCATTAGAATGAATGGGCCCATATGGTAAGGGTTAGGGTTAGGGTTAGAGTTCAGGACACACTTATGTTTGGGTGAATATTGGGTTTGGGTTTAGGGATGGGTAAGATGAATTTTTAATATCACACTGAATGGTACACTCTTGATGGGGAAAAATTTTGGATGTTTTTCCATTCTCCATTATAGCCTATGAGATTCATTAGAATGAATGGGCCCATATGGTAAGGGTTAGGGTTAGGGTTAGAGTTCAGGACACACTTATGTTTGGGTGAATATTGGTTTTGGGTTTAGGGATGGGTAAGATGAATTTTTAATATCACACTGAATGGTACACACTTGATGGGGAAAAATTTTGGATGTTTTTCCATTCTCCATTATAGCCTATGAGATTCATTAGAATGAATGGGCCCATATGGTAAGGGTTAGGGTTAGAGTTCAGGACACACTTATGTTTGGGTGAATATTGGGTTTGGGTTTAGGGATGGGTAAGATGTATTTTTAATATCACACTGAATGGTACACTCTTGATGGGGAAAAATTTTGGATGTTTTTCCATTCTCCATTATAGCCTATGAGATTCATTAGAATGAATGGGCCCATATGGTAAGGTTTAGGGTTAAGGTTAGAGTTCAGGACACACTTCTGTTTGGTTTAAAATTGGGGTCTGGTTTAGGGTTGGGTAAGATGTATTTTTAATATCACACTGAATGGTACACTCTTGATGGGGAAAAATTTTGGATGTTTTTCCATTCTCCATTATAGCCTATGAGATTCATTAGAATGAATGGGCCCATATGGTAAGGGTTAGGGTTAGGGTTAGAGTTCAGGACACACTTATGTTTGGGTGAATATTGGGTTTGGGTTTAGGGATGGGTAAGATGAATTTTTAATATCACACTGAATGGTACACTCTTGATGGGGAAAAATTTTGGATGTTTTTCCATTCTCCATTATAGCCTATGAGACTCATTAGAATGAATGGGCCCATATGGTAAGGGTTAGGGTTAGGGTTAGAGTTCAGGACACACATATGTTTGGTTTAAAATTGGGGTCTGGTTTAGGGTTGGGTAAGATGTATTTTTAATATCACACTGAATGGGACACTCTTGATGGGGAAAAATTTTGGATTTTTTTCCATTCTCCATTATAGCCTATGAGATTCATTAGAATGAATGGGCCCATATGGTAAGGGTTAGGGTTAGGGTTAGAGTTCAGGACACACTTATGTTTGGGTGAATATTGGGTTTGGGTTTAGGGACGGGTAAGATGTATTTTTAATATCACACTGAATGGTACACTCTTGATGGGGGAAAATTTTGGATGTTTTTCCATTCTCCATTATAGCCTATGAGATTCATAGAATGAATGGGCCCATATGGTAAGGGTTAGGGTTAGGGTTAGAGTTCAGGACACACTTATGTTTGGGTGAATATTGGGTTTGGGTTTAGGGATAGGTAAGATGTATTTTTAATATCACACTGAATGGTACACTCTTGATGGGGAAAAATTTTGGATGTTTTTTCCATTCTCCATTATAGCCTATGAGATTCATTAGAATGAATGGGCCCATATGGTAAGGGTTAGGGTTAGGGTTAGAGTTCAGGACACACATATGTTTGGTTTAAAATTGGGGTCGGGTTTAGGGTTGGGTAAGATGTATTTTTAATATCACACTGAATGGTACACTCTTGATGGGGAAAAATTTGGGATGTTTTTCCATTCTCCATTATAGCCTATGAGATTCATTAGAATGAATGGGCCCATATGGTAAGGGTTAGGGTTAGGGTTAGAGTTCAGGACACACTTATGTTTGGGAGAATATTGGGTTTGGGTTTAGGGATGGGTAAGATGTATTTTTAATATCACACTGAATGGTACACTCTTGATGGGGAAAAATTTTGGATGTTTTTCCATTCTCCATTATAGCCTATGAGATTGATTAGAATGAATGGCCCATATGGTAAGGGTTAGGGTTAGAGTTCAGGACACACATATCTTTGGGTGAATATTGGGTTTGGGTTTAGGGATGGTAAGATGAATTTTTAATATCACACTGAATGGTACACTCTTGATGGGGAAAAATTTTGGATGTTTTTCCATTCTCCATTATAGCCTATGAGATTCATTAGAATGAATGGGCCCATATGGTAAGGGTTAGGGTTAGAGTTCAGGACACACTTATGTTTGGGTGAATATTGGGTTTGGGTTTAGGGATGGGTAAGATGAATTTTTTAATATCACACTGAATGGTACACTCTTGATGGGGAAAAATTTTGGATGTTTTTCCATTCTCCATTATAGCCTATGAGATTCATTAGAATGAATGGGCCCATATGGTAAGGGTTAGGGTTAGGGTTAGAGTTCAGGACACACTTATGTTTGGGTGAATATTGGGTTTGGGTTTAGGGATGGGTAAGATGTATTTTTAATATCACACTGAATGGTACACTCTTGATGGGGAAAAATTTTGGATGTTTTTCCATTCTCCATTATAGCCTATGAGATTCATTAGAATGAATGGGCCCATATGGTAAGGATTAGGGTTAGGGTTAGAGTTCAGGGACACACATATCTTTGGGTGAATTTTGGGTTTTGGGTTTAGGGATGGGTAAGATGGATTTTTAATATCACACTGAATGGTACACTATTGATGGGGAAAAATTTGGATGTTTTTCCATTCTCCATTATAGCCTATGAGATTCATTAGAATGAATGGGCCCATATGGTAAGGGTTAGGGTTAGGGTTAGAGTTCAGGACACACTTATGTTTGGTTTAAAATTGGGGTCTGGTTTAGGGTTGGGTAAGATGTATTTTTAATATCACACTGAATGGTACACTCTTGATGGGGAAAAATTTTGGATGTTTTTCCATTCTCCATTATAGCCTATGAGATTCATTAGAATGAATGGGCCCATATGGTAAGGGTTAGGGTTAGGATTAGAGTTCAGGACACACTTATGTTTGGGTGAATATTGGGTTTGGGTTTAGGGATGGGTAAGATGAATTTTTAATATCACACTGAATGGTACACTCTTCATGGGGAAAAAATTTTGGATGTTTTTCCATTCTCCATTATAGCCTATGAGATTCATTAGAATGAATGGGCCCATATGGTAAGGGTTAGGGTTAGGGTTAGAGTTCAGGACACACATATGTTTGGTTTAAAATTGGGGTCTGGTTTAGGGTTGGGTAAGATGTATTTTTAATATCACACTGAATGGTACACTCTTGATGGGGAAAAATTTTGGATGTTTTTCCATTCTCCATTATAGCCTTTGAGATTCATTAGAATGAATGGGCCCATATGGTAAGGGTTAGGGTTAGGGTTAGAGTTCAGGACACACTTATGTTTGGGTGAATATTGGGTTTGGGTTTAGGGATGGGTAAGATGAATTTTTAATATCACACTGAATGGTACACACTTGATGGGGAAAAATTTTGGATGTTTTTCCATTCTCCATTATAGCCTATGAGATTCATTAGAATGAATGGGCCCATATGGTAAGGGTTAGGGGTTAGAGTTCAGGACACACTTATGTTTGGGTGAATATTGGGTTTGGGTTTAGGGATGGGTAAGATGTATTTTTAATATCACACTGAATGGTACACTCTTGATGGGGAAAAATTTTGGATGTTTTTCCATTCTCCATTATAGCCTATGAGATTCATTAGAATGAATGGGCCCATATGGTAAGGTTTAGGGTTAGGGTTAGAGTTCAGGACACACTTCTGTTTGGTTTAAAATTGGGGGTCTGGTTTAGGGTTGGGTAAGATGTATTTTTAATATCACACTGAATGGTACACTCTTGATGGGGAAAAATTTTGGATGTTTTTCCATTCTCCATTATAGCCTATGAGATTCATTAGAATGAATGGGCCCATATGGTAAGGGTTAGGGTTAGGGTTAGAGTTCAGGACACACTTATGTTTGGGTGAATATTGGGTTTGGGTTTAGGGATGGGTAAGATGAATTTTTAATATCACACTGAATGGTACACTCTTGATGGGGAAAAATTTTGGATGTTTTTCCATTCTCCATTATAGCCTATGAGGACTCATTAGAATGAATGGGCCCATATGGTAAGGGTTAGGGTTAGGGTTAGAGTTCAGGACACACATATGTTTGGTTTAAAATTGGGGTCTGGTTTAGGGTTGGGTAAGATGTATTTTTAATATCACACTGAATGGGACACTCTTGATGGGGAAAAATTTTGGATTTTTTCCATTCTCCATTATAGCCTATGAGATTCATTAGAATGAATGGGCCCATATGGTAAGGGTTAGGGTTAGGGTTAGAGTTCAGGACACACTTATGTTTGGGTGAATATTGGGGTTTTGGGTTTTAGGGACGGGTAAGATGTATTTTTAATATCACACTGAATGGTACACTCTTGATGGGGGAAAAATTTTGGATGTTTTTCCATTCTCCATTATAGCCTATGAGATTCATTAGAATGAATGGGCCCATATGGTAAGGGTTAGGGTTAGGGTTAGAGTTCAGGACACACTTATGTTTGGGTGAATATTGGGTTTGGGTTTAGGGATAGGTAAGATGTATTTTTAATATCACACTGAATGGTACACTCTTGATGGGGAAAAATTTTGGATGTTTTTCCATTCTCCATTATAGCCTATGAGATTCATTAGAATGAATGGGCCCATATGGTAAGGGTTAGGGTTAGGGTTAGAGTTCAGGACACACATATGTTTGGTTTAAAATTGGGGTGCGGTTTAGGGTTGGGTAAGATGTATTTTTAATATCACACTGAATGGTACACTCTTGATGGGGGAAAAATTTGGATGTTTTTCCATTCTCCATTATAGCCTATGAGATTCATTAGAATGAATGGGCCCATATGGTAAGGGTTAGGGTTAGGGTTAGAGTTCAGGACACACTTATGTTTGGGAGAATATTGGGTTTGGGTTTAGGGATGGGTAAGATGTATTTTTTAATATCACACTGAATGGTACACTCTTGATGGGGAAAAATTTTGGATGTTTTTCCATTCTCCATTATAGCCTATGAGATTGATTAGAATGAATGGCCCATATGGTAAGGGTTAGGGTTAGAGTTCAGGACACACATATCTTTGGGTGAATATTGGGTTTGGGTTTAGGGATGGTAAGATGAATTTTTAATATCACACTGAATGGTACACTCTTGATGGGGAAAAATTTTGGATGTTTTTCCATTCTCCATTATAGCCTATGAGATTCATTAGAATGAATGGGCCCATATGGTAAGGGTTAGGGTTTAGAGTTCAGGACACACTTATGTTTGGGTGAATATTGGGTTTGGGTTTAGGGATGGGTAAGATGAATTTTTAATATCACACTGAATGGTACACTCTTGATGGGGAAAAAATTTTGGATGTTTTTCCATTCTCCATTATAGCCTATGAGATTCATTAGAATGAATGGGCCCATATGGTAAGGGTTAGGGTTAGGGTTAGAGTTCAGGACACACTTATGTTTGGGTGAATATTGGGTTTGGGTTTAGGGATGGGTAAGATGTATTTTTAATATCACACTGAATGGTACACTCTTGATGGGGAAAAATTTTGGATGTTTTTCCATTCTCCATTATAGCCTATGAGATTCATTAGAATGAATGGGCCCATATGGTAAGGATTAGGGTTAGGGTTAGAGTTCAGGACACACATATCTTTGGGTGAATTTTGGGTTTGGGTTTAGGGATGGGTAAGATGGATTTTTAATATCACACTGAATGGTACACTATTGATGGGGAAAAAATTTGGATGTTTTTCCATTCTCCATTATAGCCTATGAGATTCATTAGAATGAATGGGCCCATATGGTAAGGGTTAGGGTTAGGGTTAGAGTTCAGGACACACTTATGTTTGGTTTAAAATTGGGGTCTGGTTTAGGGTTGGGTAAGATGTATTTTTAATATCACACTGAATGGTACACTCTTGATGGGGAAAAATTTTGGATGTTTTTCCATTCTCCATTATAGCCTATGAGATTCATTAGAATGAATGGGCCCATATGGTAAGGGTTAGGGTTAGGATTAGAGTTCAGGACACACTTATGTTTGGGTGAATATTGGGTTTGGGTTTAGGGATGGGTAAGATGAATTTTTAATATCACACTGAATGGTACACTCTTCATGGGGAAAAATTTTGGATGTTTTTCCATTCTCCATTATAGCCTATGAGATTCATTAGAATGAATGGGCCCATATGGTAAGGGTTAGGGTTAGGGTTAGAGTTCAGGACACACATATGTTTGGTTTAAAATTGGGGTCTGGTTTAGGGTTGGGTAAGATGTATTTTTAATATCACACTGAATGGTACACTCTTGATGGGGAAAAATTTTGGATGTTTTTCCATTCTCCATTATAGCCTTTGAGATTCATTAGAATGAATGGGCCCATATGGTAAGGGTTAGGGTTAGGGTTAGAGTTCAGGACACACTTATGTTTGGGTGAATATTGGGTTTGGGTTTAGGGATGGGTAAGATGTATTTTTAATATCACACTGAATGGTACACTATTGATGGGGAAAAATTTTGGATGTTTTTCCATTCTCCATTATAGCCTATGAGATTCATTAGAATGAATGGGCCCATATGGTAAGGGTTAGGGTTAGGGTTAGAGTTCAGGACACACATATCTTTGGGTGAATTTTGGGTTTGGGTTTAGGGATGGGTAAGATGAATTTTTAATATCACACTGAATGGTACACTCTTGATGGGGAAAAATTTTGGATGTTTTTCCATTCTCCATTATAGCCTATGAGATTCATTAGAATGAATGGGCCCATATGGTAAGGGTTAGGGTTAGGGTTAGAGTTCAGGACACACTTATGTTTGGTTTAAAATTGGGGTCTGGTTTAGGGTTGGGTAAGATGTATTTTTAATATCACACTGAATGGTACACTCTTGATGGGGAAAAATTTTGGATGTTTTTCCATTCTCCATTATAGCCTATGAGATTCATTAGAATGAATGGGCCCATATGGTAAGGGTTAGGGTTAGGGTTAGAGTTCAGGACACACTTATGTTTGGGTGAATATTGGGTTTGGGTTTAGGGATGGGTAAGATGAATTTTTAATATCACACTGAATGGTACACTCTTCATGGGGAAAAATTTTGGATGTTTTTCCATTCTCCATTATAGCCTATGAGATTCATTAGAATGAATGGGCCCATATGGTAAGGGTTAGGGTTAGGGTTAGAGTTCAGGACACACTTATGTTTGGGTGAATATTGGTTTTGGGTTTAGGGATGGGAAAGATGTATTTTTAATATCGCACTGAATGGTACACTCTTGATGGGGAAAAATTTTGGATGTTTTTCCATTCTCCATTATAGCCTATGAGATTCATTAGAATGAATGGGCCCATATGGTAAGGGTTAGGGTTAGGGTTAGAGTTCAGGACACACATATCTTTGGGTGAATATTGGGTTTGGGTTTAGGGTTGGGTAAGATGAATTTTTAATATCACACTGAATGGTACACTATTGATGGGGAAAAATTTTGGATGTTTTTCCATTCTCCATTATAGCCTATGAGATTCATTAGAATGAATGGGCCCATATGGTAAGGGTTAGGGTTAGGGTTAGAGTTCAGGACACACTTATGTTTGGTTTAAAATTGGGGTCTGGTTTAGGGTTGGGTAAGATGTATTTTTAATATCACACTGAATGGTACACTCTTGATGGGGAAAAATTTTGGATGTTTTTCCATTCTCCATTATAGCCTATGAGATTCATTAGAATGAATGGGCCCATATGGTAAGGGTTAGGGTTAGGGTTAGAGTTCAGGACACACTTATGTTTGGGTGAATATTGGGTTTGGGTTTAGGGATGGGTAAGATGAATTTTTAATATCACACTGAATGGTACACTCTTCATGGGGAAAAATTTTGGATGTTTTTCCATTCTCCATTATAGCCTATGAGATTCATTAGAATGAATGGGCCCATATGGTAAGGGTTAGGGTTAGGGTTAGAGTTCAGGACACACTTATGTTTGGGTGAATATTGGGTTTGGGTTTAGGGATGGGTAAGATGAATTTTTAATATCACACTGAATGGTACACACTTGATGGGGAAAAATTTTGGATGTTTTTCCATTCTCCATTATAGCCTATGAGATTCATTAGAATGAATGGGCCCATATGGTAAGGGTTAGGGGTAGGGTTAGAGTTCAGGACACACTTATGTTTGGGTGAATATTGGTTTTGGGTTTAGGGATGGGTAAGATGAATTTTTAATATCACACTGAATGGTACACACTTGATGGGGAAAAATTTTGGATGTTTTTCCATTCTCCATTATAGCCTATGAGATTCATTAGAATGAATGGGCCCATATGGTAAGGGTTAGGGTTAGAGTTCAGGACACACTTATGTTTGGGTGAATATTGGGTTTGGGTTTAGGGATGTGTAAGATGTATTTTTAATATCACACTGAATGGTACACTCTTGATGGGGAAAAATTTTGGATGTTTTTCCATTCTCCATTATAGCCTATGAGATTCATTAGAATGAATGGGCCCATATGGTAAGGGTTAGGGTTAGGGTTAGAGTTCAGGACACACATATCTTTGGGTGAATATTGGGTTTGGGTTTAGGGTTGGGTAAGATGAATTTTTAATATCACACTGAATGGTACACTATTGATGGGGAAAAATTTTGGATGTTTTTCCATTCTCCATTATAGCCTATGAGATTCATTAGAATGAATGGGCCCATATGGTAAGGGTTAGGGTTAGGGTTAGAGTTCAGGACACACTTATGTTTGGTTTAAAATTGGGGTCTGGTTTAGGGTTGGGTAAGATGTATTTTTAATATCACACTGAATGGTACACTCTTGATGGGGAAAAATTTTGGATGTTTTTCCATTCTCCATTATAGCCTATGAGATTCATTAGAATGAATGGGCCCATATGGTAAGGGTTAGGGTTAGGGTTAGAGTTCAGGACACACTTATGTTTAGGTGAATATTGGGTTTGGGTTTAGGGATGGGTAAGATGAATTTTTAATATCACACTGAATGGTACACTCTTGATGGGGAAAAATTTTGGATGTTTTTCCATTCTCCATTATAGCCTATGAGATTCATTAGAATGAATGGGCCCATATGGTAAGGGTTAGGGTTAGGGATAGAGTTCAGGACACACTTATGTTTGGTTTAAAATTGGGGTCTGGTTTAGGGTTGGGTAAGATGTATTTTTAATATCACACTGAATGGTACACTCTTGATGGGGAAAAATTTTGGATGTTTTTCCATTCTCCATTATAGCCTATGAGATTCATTAGAATGAATGGGCCCATATGGTAAGGGTTAGGGTTAGGGTTAGAGTTCAGGACACACTTATGTTTGGGTGAATATTGGGTTTGGGTTTAGGGATGGGTAAGATGAATTTTTAATATCACACTGAATGGTACACTCTTCATGGGGAAAAATTTTGGATGTTTTTCCATTCTCCATTATAGCCTATGAGATTCATTAGAATGAATGGGCCCATATGGTAAGGGTTAGGGTTAGGGTTATAGTTCAGGACACACTTATGTTTGGGTGAATATTGGGTTTGGGTTTAGGGATGGGTAAGATGAATTTTTAATATCACACTGAATGGTACACACTTGATGGGGAAAAATTTTGGATGTTTTTCCATTCTCCATTATAGCCTATGAGATTCATTAGAATGAATGGGCCCATATGGTAAGGGTTAGGGTTAGGGTTAGAGTTCAGGACACACTTATGTTTGGTTTAAAATTGGGGTCTGGTTTAGGGTTGGGTAAGATGTATTTTTAATATCACACTGAATGGTACACTCTTGATGGGGAAAAATTTTGGATGTTTTTCCATTCTCCATTATAGCCTATGAGATTCATTAGAATGAATGGGCCCATATGGTAAGGGTTAGGGTTAGGGTTAGAGTTCAGGACACACTTATGTTTGGGTGAATATTGGGTTTGGGTTTAGGGATGGGTAAGATGAATTTTTAATATCACACTGAATGGTACACTCTTGATGGGGAAAAATTTTGGATGTTTTTCCATTCTCCATTATAGCCTATGAGATTCATTAGAATGAATGGGCCCATATGGTAAGGGTTAGGGTTAGGGTTAGAGTTCAGGACACACTTATGTTTGGGTGAATATTGGGTTTGGGTTTAGGGATGGGTAAGATGTATTTTTAATATCACACTGAATGGTACACTCTTGATGGGGAAAAATTTTGGATGTTTTTCCATTCTCCATTATAGCCTATGAGATTCATTAGAATGAATGGGCCCATATGGTAAGGGTTAGGGTTAGGGTTAGAGTTCAGGACACACATATCTTTGGGTGAATATTGGGTTTGGGTTTAGGGATGGGTAAGATGAATTTTTAATATCACACTGAATGGTACACTATTGATGGGGAAAAATTTTGGATGTTTTTCCATTCTCCATTATAGCCTATGAGATTCATTAGAATGAATGGGCCCATATGGTAAGGGTTAGGGTTAGGGTTAGAGTTCAGGACACACTTATTTTTGGTTTAAAATTGGGGTCTGGTTTAGGGTTGGGTAAGATGTATTTTTAATATCACACTGAATGGTACACTCTTGATGGGGAAAAATTTGGGATGTTTTTCCATTCTCCATTATAGCCTATGAGATTCATTAGAATGAATGGGCCCATATGGTAAGGGTTAGGGTTAGGGTTAGAGTTCAGGACACACATATCTTTGGGTGAATATTGGGTTTTGGGTTTAGGGATGGGTAAGATGAATTTTTAATATCACACTGAATGGTACACTATTGATGGGGAAAAATTTTGGATGTTTTTCCATTCTCCATTATAGCCTATGAGATTCATTAGAATGAATGGGCCCATATGGTAAGGGTTAGGGTTAGGGTTAGAGTTCAGGACACACTTATTTTTGGTTTAAAATTGGGGTCTCGTTTAGGGTTGGGTAAGATGTATTTTTAATATCACACTGAATGGTACACTCTTGATGGGGAAAAATTTTGGATGTTTTTCCATTCTCCATTATAGCGTATGAGATTCATTAGAATGAATGGGCCCATATGGTAAGGGTTAGGGTTAGGGTTAGGGTTAGAGTTCAGGACACACATATGTTTGGTTTAAAATTGGGGTCTGGTTTAGGGTTGGGTAAGATGTATTTTTAATATCACACTGAATGGGACACTCTTGATGGGGAAAAATTTTGGATGTTTTTCCATTCTCCATTATAGCCTATGAGATTCATTAGAATGAATGGGCCCATATGGTAAGGGTTAGGGTTAGGGTTAGAGTTCAGGACACACTTATGTTTGGGTGAATATTGGGTTTGGGTTTAGGGACGGGTAAGATGTATTTTTAATATCACACTGAATGGTACACTCTTGATGGGGGAAAATTTTGGATGTTTTTCCATTCTCCATTATAGCCTATGAGATTCATTAGAATGAATGGGCCCATATGGTAAGGGTTAGGGTTAGGGTTAGAGTTCAGGACACACTTATGTTTGGGTGAATATTGGTTTTGGGTTTAGGGATGGGTAAGATGAATTTTTAATATCACACTGAATGGTACACACTTGATGGGGAAAAATTTTGGATGTTTTTCCATTCTCCATTATAGCCTATGAGATTCATTAGAATGAATGGGCCCATATGGTAAGGGTTAGGGTTAGGGTTAGAGTTCAGGACACACATATGTTTGGTTTAAAATTGGGGTCTGGTTTAGGGTTGGGTAAGATGTATTTTTAATATCACACTGAATGGTACACTCTTGATGGGGAAAAATTTGGGATGTTTTTCCATTCTCCATTATAGCCTATGAGATTCATTAGAATGAATGGGCCCATATACTAAGGGTTAGGGTTAGAGTTCAGGACACACATATCTTTAGGTGAATATTGGGTTTGGGTTTAGGGATGGGTAAGATGAATTTTTAATGTCACACTGAATGGTACACTCTTGATGGGGAAAAATTTTGGATGTTTTTCCATTCTCCATTATAGCCTATGAGATTCATTAGAATGAATGGGCCCATATGGTAAGGGTTAGGGTTAGGGTTAGAGTTCAGGACACACTTATGTTTGGGTGAATATTGGGTTTGGGTTTAGGGATGGGTAAGATGAATTTTTAATATCACACTGAATGGTACACTCTTGATGGGGAAAAATTTTGGATGTTTTTCCAATTTCCATTATAGCCTATGAGATTCATTAGAATGAATGGGCCCATATGGTAAGGGTTAGGGTTAGGGTTAGAGTTCAGGACACACTTATGTTTGGGTGAATATTGGGTTTGGGTTTAGGGATGGGTAAGATGTATTTTTAATATCACACTGAATGGTACACTCTTGATGGGGAAAAATTTTGGATGTTTTTCCATTCTCCATTATAGCCTATGAGATTCATTAGAATGAATGGGCCCATATGGTAAGGGTTAGGGTTAGGGTTAGAGTTCAGGACACACTTATGTTTGGGTGAATATTGGGTTTGGGTTTAGGGATGGGTAAGATGAATTTTTAATATCACACTGAATGGTACACTCTTGATGGGGAAAAATTTTGGATGTTTTTCCATTCTCCATTATAGCCTATGAGATTGATTAGAATGAATGGCCCATATACTAAGGGTTAGGGTTAGAGTTCAGGACACACATATCTTTAGGTGAATATTGGGTTTGGGTTTAGGGATGGGTAAGATGAATTTTTAATGTCACACTGAATGGTACACTCTTGATGGGGAAAAATTTTGGATGTTTTTCCATTCTCCATTATAGCCTATGAGATTCATTAGAATGAATGGGCCCATATGGTAAGGGTTAGGGTTAGGGTTAGAGTTCAGGACACACTTATGTTTGGGTGAATATTGGGTTTGGGTTTAGGGATGGGTAAGATGAATTTTTAATATCACACTGAATGGTACACTCTTGATGGGGAAAAATTTTGGATGTTTTTCCAATTTCCATTATAGCCTATGAGATTCATTAGAATGAATGGGCCCATATGGTAAGGGTTAGGGTTAGGGTTAGAGTTCAGGACACACTTATGTTTGGGTGAATATTGGGTTTGGGTTTAGGGATGGGTAAGATGTATTTTTAATATCACACTGAATGGTACACTCTTGATGGGGAAAAATTTTGGATGTTTTTCCATTCTCCATTATAGCCTATGAGATTCATTAGAATGAATGGGCCCATATGGTAAGGGTTAGGGTAAGGGTTAGAGTTCAGGACACACATATCTTTGGGTGAATTTTGGGTTTGGGTTTAGGGATGGGTAAGATGGATTTTTAATATCACACTGAATGGTACACTATTGATGGGGAAAAAAATTGGATGTTTTTCCATTCTCCATTATAGCCTATGAGATTCATTAGAATGAATGGGCCCATATGGTAAGGGTTAGGGTTAGGGTTAGAGTTCAGGACACACTTATGTTTGGGTGAATATTGGGTTTGGGTTTAGGGATGGGTAAGATGAATTTTTAATATCACACTGAATGGTACACTCTTGATGGGGAAAAATTTTGGATGTTTTTCCAATTTCCATTATAGCCTATGAGATTCATTAGAATGAATGGGCCCATATGGTAAGGGTTAGGGTTAGGGTTAGAGTTCAGGACACACTTATGTTTGGGTGAATATTGGGTTTGGGTTTAGGGATGGGTAAGATGTATTTTTAATATCACACTGAATGGTACACTCTTGATGGGGAAAAATTTTGGATGTTTTTCCATTCTCCATTATAGCCTATGAGATTCATTAGAATGAATGGGCCCATATGGTAAGGGTTAAGGTTAGGGTTAGAGTTCAGGACACACTTATGTTTGGGTGAATATTGGGTTTGGGTTTAGGGATGGGTAAGATGAATTTTTAATATCACACTGAATGGTACACTCTTGATGGGGAAAAATTTTGGATGTTTTTCCATTCTCCATTATAGCCTATGAGATTGATTAGAATGAATGGCCCATATACTAAGGGTTAGGGTTAGAGTTCAGGACACACATATCTTTAGGTGAATATTGGGTTTGGGTTTAGGGATGGGTAAGATGAATTTTTAATGTCACACTGAATGGTACACTCTTGATGGGGAAAAATTTTGGATGTTTTTCCATTCTCCATTATAGCCTATGAGATTCATTAGAATGAATGGGCCCATATGGTAAGGGTTAGGGTTAGGGTTAGAGTTCAGGACACACTTATGTTTGGGTGAATATTGGGTTTGGGTTTAGGGATGGGTAAGATGAATTTTTAATATCACACTGAATGGTACACTCTTGATGGGGAAAAATTTTGGATGTTTTTCCAATTTCCATTATAGCCTATGAGATTCATTAGAATGAATGGGCCCATATGGTAAGGGTTAGGGTTAGGGTTAGAGTTCAGGACACACTTATGTTTGGGTGAAAATTGGGTTTGGGTTTAGGGATGGGTAAGATGTATTTTTAATATCACACTGAATGGTACACTCTTGATGGGGAAAAATTTTGGATGTTTTTCCATTCTCCATTATAGCCTATGAGATTCATTAGAATGAATGGGCCCATATGGTAAGGGTTAGGGTTAGGGTTAGAGTTCAGGACACACATATCTTTGGGTGAATTTTGGGTTTGGGTTTAGGGATGGGTAAGATGGATTTTTAATATCACACTGAATGGTACACTATTGATGGGGAAAAAATTTGGATGTTTTTCCATTCTCCATTATAGCCTATGAGATTCATTAGAATGAATGGGCCCATATGGTAAGGGTTAGGGTTAGGGTTAGAGTTCAGGACACACTTATGTTTGGTTTAAAATTGGGGTCTGGTTTAGGGTTGGGTAAGATGTATTTTTAATATCACACTGAATGGTACACTCTTGATGGGGAAAAATTTTGGATGTTTTTCCATTCTCCATTATAGCCTATGAGATTCATTAGAATGAATGGGCCCATATGGTAAGGGTTAGGGTTAGGGTTAGAGTTCAGGACACACTTATGTTTGGGTGAATATTGGGTTTGGGTTTAGGGATGGGTAAGATGAATTTTTAATATCACACTGAATGGTACACTCTTCATGGGGAAAAATTTTGGATGTTTTTCCATTCTCCATTATAGCCTATGAGATTCATTAGAATGAATGGGCCCATATGGTAAGGGTTAGGGTTAGGGTTAGAGTTCAGGACACACATATGTTTGGTTTAAAATTGGGGTCTGGTTTAGGGTTGGGTAAGATGTATTTTTGATATCACACTGAATGGTATACTCTTGATGGGGAAAAATTTTGGATGTTTTTCCATTCTCCATTATAGCCTATGAGATTCATTAGAATGAATGGGCCCATATGGTAAGGGTTAGGGTTAGGGTTAGAGTTCAGGACACACTTATGTTTGGGTGAATATTGGGTTTGGGTTTAGGGATGGGTAAGATGTATTTTTAATATCACACTGAATGGTACACTATTGATGGGGAAAAATTTTGGATGTTTTTCCATTCTCCATTATAGCGTATGAGATTCATTAGAATGAATGGGCCCATATGGTAAGGGTTAGGGTTAGGGTTAGAGTTCAGGACACACATATCTTTGGGTGAATTTTGGGTTTGGGTTTAGGGATGGGTAAGATGAATTTTTAATATCACACTGAATGGTACACTATTGATGGGGAAAAATTTTGGATGTTTTTCCATTCTCCATTATAGCCTATGAGATTCATTAGAATGAATGGGCCCATATGGTAAGGGTTAGGGTTAGGGTTAGAGTTCAGGACACACATATGTTTGGTTTAAAATTGGGGTCTGGTTTAGGGTTGGGTAAGATGTATTTTTAATATCACACTGAATGGTACACTCTTGATGGGGAAAAATTTTGGATGTTTTTCCATTCTCCATTATAGCCTATGAGATTCATTAGAATGAATGGGCCCATATGGTAAGGGTTAGGGTTAGGGTTAGAGTTCAGGACAAACTTATGTTTGGGTGAATATTGGGTTTGGGTTTAGGGATGGGTAAGATGAATTTTTAATATCACACTGAATGGTACACTATTCATGGGGAAAAATTTTGGATGTTTTTCCATTCTCCATTATAGCCTATGAGATTCATTAGAATGAATGGGCCCATATGGTAAGGGTTAGGGTTAGGGTTAGAGTTCAGGACACACATATGTTTGGTTTAAAATTGGTGTCTGGTTTAGGGTTGGGTAAGATGTATTTTTAATATCACACTGAATGGTACACTCTTGATGGGGAAAAATTTTGGATGTTTTTCCATTCTCCATTATAGCCTATGAGATTCATTAGAATGAATGGGCCCATATGGTAAGGGTTAGGGTTAGGGTTAGAGTTCAGGACACACATATGTTTGGTTTAAAATTGGGGTCTGGTTTAGGGTTGGGTAAGATGTATTTTTAATATCACACTGAATGGTACACTCTTGATGGGGAAAAATTTTGGATGTTTTTCCATTCTCCATTATAGCCTATGAGATTCATTAGAATGAATGGGCCCATATGGTAAGGGTTAGGGTTAGGGTTAGAGTTCAGGACACACATATGTTTGGTTTAAAATTGGGGTCTGGTTTAGGGTTGGGTAAGATGTATTTTTAATATCACACTGAATGGTACACTCTTGATGGGGAAAAATTTTGGATGTTTTTCCATTCTCCATTATAGCCTATGAGATTCATTAGAATGAATGGGCCCATATGGTAAGGGTTAGGGTTAGGGTTAGAGTTCAGGACACACTTATGTTTGGGTGAATATTGGGTTTGGGTTTAGGGATGGGTAAGATGAATTTTTAATATCACACTGAATGGTACACTCTTGATGGGGAAAAATTTTGGATGTTTTTCCATTCTCCATTATAGCCTATGAGATTCATTAGAATGAATGGGCCCATATGGTAAGGGTTAGGGTTAGGGTTAGGGTTAGAGTTCAGGACACACATATGTTCGGTTTAAAATTGGGGTCTGGTTTAGGGTTGGGTAAGATGTATTTTTAATATCACACTGAATGGGACACTCTTGATGGGGAAAAATTTTGGATGTTTTTCCATTCTCCATTATAGCCTATGAGATTCATTAGAATGAATGGGCCCATATGGTAAGGGTTAGGGTTAGGGTTAGAGTTCAGGACAAACTTATGTTTGGGTGAATATTGGGTTTGGGTTTAGGGACGGGTAAGATGTATTTTTAATATCACACTGAATGGTACACTCTTGATGGGGGAAAATTTTGGATGTTTTTCCATTCTCCATTATAGCCTATGAGATTCATTAGAATGAATGGGCCCATATGGTAAGGGTTAGGGTTAGGGTTAGAGTTCAGGACACACTTATGTTTGGGTGAATATTGGGTTTGGGTTTAGGGATGGGTAAGATGTATTTTTAATATCACACTGAATGGTACACTCTTCATAGGGAAAAATTTTGGATGTTTTTCCATTCTCCATTATAGCCTGTGAGATTCATTAGAATGAATGGGCCCATATGGTAAGGGTTAGGGTTAGGGTTAGAGTTCAGGACACACATATGTTTGGTTTAAAATTGGGGTCTGGTTTAGGGTTGGGTAAGATGTATTTTTAATATCACACTGAATGGTACACTCTTGATGGGGAAAAATTTTGGATGTTTTTCCATTCTCCATTATAGCCTATGAGATTCATTAGAATGAATGGGCCCATATGGTAAGGGTTAGGGTTAGGGTTAGAGTTCAGGACACACTTATGTTTGGGTGAATATTGGGTTTGGGTTTAGGGATGGGTAAGATTAATTTTTAATATCACACTGAATGGTACACTCTTGATGGGGAAAAATTTTGGATGTTTTTCCATTCTCCATTATAGCCTATGAGATTCATTAGAATGAATGGGCCCATATGGTAAGGGTTAGGGTTAGGGTTAGGGTTAGAGTTCAGGACACACATATGTTCGGTTTAAAATTGGGGTCTGGTTTAGGGTTGGGTAAGATGTATTTTTAATATCACACTGAATGGGACACTCTTGATGGGGAAAAATTTTGGATGTTTTTCCATTCTCCATTATAGCCTATGAGATTCATTAGAATGAATGGGCCCATATGGTAAGGGTTAGGGTTAGGGTTAGAGTTCAGGACAAACTTATGTTTGGGTGAATATTGGGTTTGGGTTTAGGGACGGGTAAGATGTATTTTTAATATCACACTGAATGGTACACTCTTGATGGGGGAAAATTTTGGATGTTTTTCCATTCTCCATTATAGCCTATGAGATTCATTAGAATGAATGGGCCCATATGGTAAGGGTTAGGGTTAGGGTTAGAGTTCAGGACACACTTATGTTTGGGTGAATATTGGGTTTGGGTTTAGGGATGGGTAAGATGTATTTTTAATATCACACTGAATGGTACACTCTTCATAGGGAAAAATTTTGGATGTTTTTCCATTCTCCATTATAGCCTGTGAGATTCATTAGAATGAATGGGCCCATATGGTAAGGGTTAGGGTTAGGGTTAGAGTTCAGGACACACATATGTTTGGTTTAAAATTGGGGTCTGGTTTAGGGTTGGGTAAGATGTATTTTTAATATCACACTGAATGGTACACTCTTGATGGGGAAAAATTTGGGATGTTTTTCCATTCTCCATTATAGCCTATGAGATTCATTAGAATGAATGGGCCCATATGGTAAGGGTTAGGGTTAGGGTTAGAGTTCAGGACACACTTATGTTTGGGTGAATATTGGGTTTGGGTTTAGGGATGGGTAAGATGTATTTTTAATATCACACTGAATGGTACACTCTTGATGGGGAAAAATTTTGGATGTTTTTCCATTCTCCATTATAGCCTATGAGATTGATTAGAATGAATGGCCCATATGCTAAGGGTTAGGGATAGAGTTCAGTACACACATATCTTTGGGTGAATATTGGGTTTGGGTTTAGGGATGGGTAAGATGAATTTTTAATATCACACTGAATGGTACACTCTTGATGGGGAAAAATTTTGGATGTTTTTCCATTCTCCATTATAGCCTATGAGATTCATTAGAATGAATGGGCCCATATGGTAAGGGTTAGGGTTAGGGTTAGAGTTCAGGACACACTTATGTTTGGGTGAATATTGGGTTTGGGTTTAGGGATGGGTAAGATGAATTTTTAATATCACACTGAATGGTACACTCTTGATGGGGAAAAATTTTGGATGTTTTTCCATTCTCCATTATAGCCTATGAGATTCATTAGAATGAATGGGCCCATATGGTAAGGGTTAGGGTTAGGGTTAGAGTTTAGGACACACTTATGTTTGGGTGAATATTGGGTTTGGGTTTAGGGATGGGTAAGATGTATTTTTAATATCACACTGAATGGTACACTCTTGATGGGGAAAAATTTTGGATGTTTTTCCATTCTCCATTATAGCCTATGAGATTCATTAGAATGAATGGGCCCATATGGTAAGGGTTAGGGTTAGGGTTAGAGTTCAGGACACACATATCTTTGGATGAATTTTGGGTTTGGGTTTAGGGATGGGTAAGATGGATTTTTAATATCACACTGAATGGTACACTATTGATGGGGAAAAAATTTGGATATTTTTCCATTCTCCATTATAGCCTATGAGATTCATTAGAATGAATGGTCCCATATGGTAAGGGTTAGGGTTAGGGTTAGAGTTCAGGACACACTTATGTTTGGTTTAAAATTGGGGTCTGGTTTAGGGTTGGGTAAGATGTATTTTTAATATCACACTGAATGGTACACTCTTGATGGGGAAAAATTTTGGATGTTTTTCCATTCTCCATTATAGCCTATGAGATTCATTAGAATGAATGGGCCCATATGGTAAGGGTTAGGGTTAGGGTTAGAGTTCAGGACACACTTATGTTTGGGTGAATATTGGGTTTGGGTTTAGGGATGGGTAAGATGAATTTTTAATATCACACTGAATGGTACACTCTTGATGGGGAAAAATTTTGGATGTTTTTCCATTCTCCATTATAGCCTATGAGATTCATTAGAATGAATGGGCCCATATGGTAAGGGTTAGGGTTAGGGTTAGAGTTCAGGACACACATATGTTTGGTTTAAAATTGGGGTCTGGTTTAGGGTTGGGTAAGATGTATTTTTAATATCACACTGAATGGTACACTCTTGATGGGGAAAAATTTTGGATGTTTTTCCATTCTCCATTATAGCCTATGAGATTCATTAGAATGAATGGGCCCATATGGTAAGGGTTAGGGTTAGGGTTAGAGTTTAGGACACACTTATGTTTGGGTGAATATTGGGTTTGGGTTTAGGGATGGGTAAGATGTATTTTTAATATCACACTGAATGGTACACTCTTGATGGGGAAAAATTTTGGATGTTTTTCCATTCTCCATTATAGCCTATGAGATTCATTAGAATGAATGGGCCCATATGGTAAGGGTTAGGGTTAGGGTTAGAGTTCAGGACACACATATCTTTGGATGAATTTTGGGTTTGGGTTTAGGGATGGGTAAGATGGATTTTTAATATCACACTGAATGGTACACTATTGATGGGGAAAAAATTTGGATATTTTTCCATTCTCCATTATAGCCTATGAGATTCATTAGAATGAATGGTCCCATATGGTAAGGGTTAGGGTTAGGGTTAGAGTTCAGGACACACTTATGTTTGGTTTAAAATTGGGGTCTGGTTTAGGGTTGGGTAAGATGTATTTTTAATATCACACTGAATGGTACACTCTTGATGGGGAAAAATTTTGGATGTTTTTCCATTCTCCATTATAGCCTATGAGATTCATTAGAATGAATGGGCCCATATGGTAAGGGTTAGGGTTAGGGTTAGAGTTCAGGACACACTTATGTTTGGGTGAATATTGGGTTTGGGTTTAGGGATGGGTAAGATGAATTTTTAATATCACACTGAATGGTACACTCTTGATGGGGAAAAATTTTGGATGTTTTTCCATTCTCCATTATAGCCTATGAGATTCATTAGAATGAATGGCCCATATGGTAAGGGTTAGGGTTAGGGTTAGAGTTCAGGACACACATATGTTTGGTTTAAAATTGGGGTCTGGTTTAGGGTTGGGTAAGATGTATTTTTAATATCACACTGAATGGTACACTCTTGATGGGGAAAAATTTTGGATGTTTTTCCATTCTCCATTATAGCCTATGAGATTCATTAGAATGAATGGGCCCATATGGTAAGGGTTAGGGTTAGGGTTAGAGTTCAGGACACACTTATGTTTGGGTGAATATTGGGTTTGGGTTTAGGGATGGGTAAGATGTATTTTTAATATCACACTGAATGGTACACTATTGATGGGGAAAAATTTTGGATGTTTTTCCATTCTCCATTATAGCCTATGAGATTCATTAGAATGAATGGGCCCATATGGTAAGGGTTAGGGTTAGGGTTAGAGTTCAGGACACACATATCTTTGGGTGAATTTTGGGTTTGGGTTTAGGGATGGGTAAGATGAATTTTTAATATCACACTGAATGGTACACTATTGATGGGGAAAAACTTTGGATGTTTTTCCATTCTCCATTATAGCCTATGAGATTCATTAGAATGAATGGGCCCATATGGTAAGGGTTAGGGTTAGGGTTAGAGTTCAGGACACACTTATGTTTGGTTTAAAATTGGGGTTTGGTTTAGGGTTGGGTAAGATGTATTTTTAATATCACACTGAATGGTACACTCTTGATGGGGAAAAATTTTGGATGTTTTTCCATTCTCCATTATAGCCTATGAGATTCATTAGAATGAATGGGCCCATATGGTAAGGGTTAGGGTTAGGGTTAGAGTTCAGGACACACTTATGTTTGGGTGAATATTGGGTTTGGGTTTAGGGATGGGTAAGATGAATTTTTAATATCACACTGAATGGTACACTCTTCATGGGGAAAAATTTTGGATGTTTTTCCATTCTCCATTATAGCCTATGAGATTCATTAGAATGAATGGGCCCATATGGTAAGGGTTAGGGTTAGGGTTAGAGTTCAGGACACACATATGTGTGGTTTAAAATTGGGGTCTGGTTTAGGGTTGGGTAAGATGTATTTTTAATATCACACTGAATGGTACACTCCTGATGGGGAAAAATTTTGGATGTTTTTCCATTCTCCATTATAGCCTATGAGATTCATTAGAATGAATGGGCCCATATGGTAAGGGTTAGGGTTAGGGTTAGAGTTCAGGACACACATATCTTTGGGTGAATATTGGGTTTGGGTTTAGGGATGGGTAAGATGAATTTTTAATATCACACTGAATGGTACACTATTGATGGGGAAAAATTTTGGATGTTTTTCCATTCTCCATTATAGCCTATGAGATTCATTAGAATGAATGGGCCCATATGGTAAGGGTTAGGGTTAGGGTTAGAGTTCAGGACACACTTATGTTTGGGTGAATATTGGGTTTGGGTTTAGGGATGGGTAAGATGAATTTTTAATATCACACTGAATGGTACACTCTTCATGGGGAAAAATTTTGGATGTTTTTCCATTCTCCATTATAGCCTATGAGATTCATTAGAATGAATGGGCCCATATGGTAAGGGTTAGGGTTAGGGTTAGGGTTAGAGTTCAGGACACACATATGTTCGGTTTAAAATTGGGGTCTGGTTTAGGGTTGGGTAAGATGTATTTTTAATATCACACTGAATGGGACACTCTTGATGGGGAAAAATTTTGGATGTTTTTCCATTCTCCATTATAGCCTATGAGATTCATTAGAATGAATGGGCCCATATGGTAAGGGTTAGGGTTAGGGTTAGAGTTCAGGACAAACTTATGTTTGGGTGAATATTGGGTTTGGGTTTAGGGACGGGTAAGATGTATTTTTAATATCACACTGAATGGTACACTCTTGATGGGGGAAAATTTTGGATGTTTTTCCATTCTCCATTATAGCCTATGAGATTCATTAGAATGAATGGGCCCATATGGTAAGGGTTAGGGTTAGGGTTAGAGTTCAGGACACACTTATGTTTGGGTGAATATTGGGTTTGGGTTTAGGGATGGGTAAGATGTATTTTTAATATCACACTGAATGGTACACTCTTCATAGGGAAAAATTTTGGATGTTTTTCCATTCTCCATTATAGCCTGTGAGATTCATTAGAATGAATGGGCCCATATGGTAAGGGTTAGGGTTAGGGTTAGAGTTCAGGACACACATATGTTTGGTTTAAAATTGGGGTCTGGTTTAGGGTTGGGTAAGATGTATTTTTAATATCACACTGAATGGTACACTCTTGATGGGGAAAAATTTGGGATGTTTTTCCATTCTCCATTATAGCCTATGAGATTCATTAGAATGAATGGGCCCATATGGTAAGGGTTAGGGTTAGGGTTAGAGTTCAGGACACACTTATGTTTGGGTGAATATTGGGTTTGGGTTTAGGGATGGGTAAGATGTATTTTTAATATCACACTGAATGGTACACTCTTGATGGGGAAAAATTTTGGATGTTTTTCCATTCTCCATTATAGCCTATGAGATTGATTAGAATGAATGGCCCATATGCTAAGGGTTAGGGATAGAGTTCAGTACACACATATCTTTGGGTGAATATTGGGTTTGGGTTTAGGGATGGGTAAGATGAATTTTTAATATCACACTGAATGGTACACTCTTGATGGGGAAAAATTTTGGATGTTTTTCCATTCTCCATTATAGCCTATGAGATTCATTAGAATGAATGGGCCCATATGGTAAGGGTTAGGGTTAGGGTTAGAGTTCAGGACACACTTATGTTTGGGTGAATATTGGGTTTGGGTTTAGGGATGGGTAAGATGAATTTTTAATATCACACTGAATGGTACACTCTTGATGGGGAAAAATTTTGGATGTTTTTCCATTCTCCATTATAGCCTATGAGATTCATTAGAATGAATGGGCCCATATGGTAAGGGTTAGGGTTAGGGTTAGAGTTTAGGACACACTTATGTTTGGGTGAATATTGGGTTTGGGTTTAGGGATGGGTAAGATGTATTTTTAATATCACACTGAATGGTACACTCTTGATGGGGAAAAATTTTGGATGTTTTTCCATTCTCCATTATAGCCTATGAGATTCATTAGAATGAATGGGCCCATATGGTAAGGGTTAGGGTTAGGGTTAGAGTTCAGGACACACATATCTTTGGATGAATTTTGGGTTTGGGTTTAGGGATGGGTAAGATGGATTTTTAATATCACACTGAATGGTACACTATTGATGGGGAAAAAATTTGGATATTTTTCCATTCTCCATTATAGCCTATGAGATTCATTAGAATGAATGGTCCCATATGGTAAGGGTTAGGGTTAGGGTTAGAGTTCAGGACACACTTATGTTTGGGTGAATATTGGGTTTGGGTTTAGGGATGGGTAAGATGTATTTTTAATATCACACTGAATGGTACGCTCTTGATGGGGAAAAATTTTGGATGTTTTTCCATTCTCCATTATAGCCTATTAGATTCATTAGAATGAATGGGCCCATATGGTAAGGGTTAGGGTTAGGGTTAGAGTTCAGGACACACATATCTTTGGGTGAATATTGGGTTTGGGTTTAGGGATGGGTAAGATGAATTTTTAATATCACACTGAATGGTAAACTATTGATGGGGAAAAATTTTGGATGTTTTTCCATTCTCCATTATAGCCTATGAGATTCATTAGAATGAATGGGCCCATATGGTAAGGGTTAGGGTTAGGGTTAGAGTTCAGGACACACTTATGTTTGGTTTAAAATTGGGGTCTGGTTTAGGGTTGGGTAAGATGTATTTTTAATATCACACTGAATGGTACACTCTTGATGGGGAAAAATTTTGGATGTTTTTCCATTCTCCATTATAGCCTATGAGATTCATTAGAATGAATGGGCCCATATGGTAAGGGTTAGGGTTAGGGTTAGAGTTCAGGACACACTTATGTTTGGGTGAATATTGGGTTTGGGTTTAGGGATGGGTAAGATGAATTTTTAATATCACACTGAATGGTACACTCTTCATGGGGAAAAATTTTGGATGTTTTTCCATTCTCCATTATAGCCTATGAGATTCATTAGAATGAATGGGCCCATATGGTAAGGGTTAGGGTTAGGGTTAGGGTTAGAGTTCAGGACACACATATGTTTGGTTTAAAATTGGGGTCTGGTTTAGGGTTGGGTAAGATGAATTTTTTATATCACACTGAATGGTACACTCTTGATGGGGGAAAATTTTGGATGTTTTTCCATTCTCCATTATAGCCTATGAGATTCATTAGAATGAATGGGCCCATATGGTAAGGGTTAGGGTTAGGGTTAGAGTTCAGGACACACTTATGTTTGGGTGAATATTGGGTTTGGGTTTAGGGATGGGTAAGATGTATTTTTAATATCACACTGAATGGTACACTCTTCATAGGGAAAAATTTTGGATGTTTTTCCATTCTCCATTATAGCCTATGAGATTCATTAGAATGAATGGGCCCATATGGTAAGTGTTAGGGTTAGGGTTAGAGTTCAGGACACACATATGTTTGGGTGAATATTGGGTTTGGGTTTAGGGATGGGTAAGATGAATTTTTAATATCACACTGAATGGTACACTCTTGATGGGGAAAAATTTTGGATGTTTTTCCATTCTCCATTATAGCCTATGAGATTCATTAGAATGAATGGGCCCATATGGTAAGGGTTAGGGTTAGGGTTAGGGTTAGAGTTCAGGACACACATATGTTCAGTTTAAAATTGGGGTCTGGTTTAGGGTTGGGTAAGATGTATTTTTAATATCACACTGAATGGGACACTCTTGATGGGGAAAAATTTTGGATGTTTTTCCATTCTCCATTATAGCCTATGAGATTCATTAGAATGAATGGGCCCATATGGTAAGGGTTAGGGTTAGGGTTAGAGTTCAGGACACACTTATGTTTGGGTGAATATTGGGTTTGGGTTTAGGGACGGGTAAGATGTATTTTTAATATCACACTGAATGGTACACTCTTGATGGGGGAAAATTTTGGATGTTTTTCCATTCTCCATTATAGCCTATGAGATTCATTAGAATGAATGGGCCCATATGGTAAGGGTTAGGGTTAGGGTTAGAGTTCAGGACACACTTATGTTTGGGTGAGTATTGGGTTTGGGTTTAGGGATGGGTAAGATGTATTTTTAATATCACACTGAATGGTACACTCTTCATAGGGAAAAATTTTGGATGTTTTTCCATTCTCCATTATAGCCTATGAGATTCATAAGAATGAATGGGGCCATATGGTAAGGGTTAGGGTTAGGGTTAGAGTTCAGGACAGACATATGTTTGGTTTAAAATTGGGGTCTGGTTTAGGGTTGGGTAAGATGTATTTTTAATATCACACTGAATGGTACACTCTTGATGGGGAAAAAATTGGGATGTTTTTCCATTATCCATTATAGCCTATGAGATTCATTAGAATGAATGGGCCCATATGGTAAGGGTTAGGGTTAGGGTTAGAGTTCAGGACACACTTATGTTTGGGTGAATATTGGGTTTGGGTTTAGGGATGGGTAAGATGTATTTTTAATATCACACTGAATGGTACACTCTTGATGGGGAAAAATTTTGGATGTTTTTCCATTCTCCATTATAGCCTATGAGATTGATTAGAATGAATGGCCCATATGCTAAGGGTTAGGGTTAGAGTTCAGGACACACATATCTTTGGGTGAATATTGGGTTTGGGTTTAGGGATGGGTAAGATGAATTTTTAATATCACACTGAATGGTACGCTCTTGATGGGGAAAAATTTTGGATGTTTTTCCATTCTCCATTATAGCCTATGAGATTGATTAGAATGAATGGCCCATATGCTAAGGGTTAGGGTTAGAGTTCAGGACACACATATCTTTGGGTGAATATTGGGTTTGGGTTTAGGGATGGGTAAGATGAATTTTTAATATCACACTGAATGGTACGCTCTTGATGGGGAAAAATTTTGGATGTTTTTCCATTCTCCATTATAGCCTATGAGATTCATTAGAATGAATGGGCCCATATGGTAAGGGTTAGGGTTAGGGTTAGAGTTCAGGACACACTTATGTTTGGGTGAATATTGGGTTTGGGTTTAGGGATGGGTAAGATGAATTTTTAATATCACACTGAATGGTACGCTCTTGATGGGGAAAAATTTTGGATGTTTTTCCATTCTCCATTATAGCCTATGAGATTCATTAGAATGAATGGGCCCATATGGTAAGGGTTAGGGTTAGGGTTAGAGTTCAGGACACACTTATGTTTGGGTGAATATTGGGTTTGGGTTTAGGGATGGGTAAGATGTATTTTTAATATCACACTGAATGGTACACTCTTGATGGGGAAAAATTTTGGATGTTTTTCCATTCTCCATTATACCCTATGAGATTCATTAGTATGAATGGGCCCATATGGTAAGGGTTAGGGTTAGGGTTAGAGTTCAGGACACACATATGTTTGGTTTAAAATTGGGGTCTGGTTTAGGGTTGGGTAAGATGTATTTTTAATATCACACTGAATGGTACACTCTTGATGGGGAAAAATTTTGGATGTTTTTCCATTCTCCATTATAGCCTATGAGATTCATTAGAATGAATGGGCCCATATGGTAAGGGTTAGGGTTAGGGTTAGAGTTCAGGACACACTTATGTTTGGGTGAATATTGGGTTTGGGTTTAGGGATGGGTAAGATGTATTTTTAATATCACACTGAATGGTACGCTCTTGATGGGGAAAAATTTTGGATGTTTTTCCATTCTCCATTATAGCCTATTAGATTCATTAGAATGAATGGGCCCATATGGTAAGGGTTAGGGTTAGGGTTAGAGTTCAGGACACACATATCTTTGGGTGAATATTGGGTTTGGGTTTAGGGATGGGTAAGATGAATTTTTAATATCACACTGAATGGTAAACTATTGATGGGGAAAAATTTTGGATGTTTTTCCATTCTCCATTATAGCCTATGAGATTCATTAGAATGAATGGGCCCATATGGTAAGGGTTAGGGTTAGGGTTAGAGTTCAGGACACACTTATGTTTGGTTTAAAATTGGGGTCTGGTTTAGGGTTGGGTAAGATGTATTTTTAATATCACACTGAATGGTACACTCTTGATGGGGAAAAATTTTGGATGTTTTTCCATTCTCCATTATAGCCTATGAGATTCATTAGAATGAATGGGCCCATATGGTAAGGGTTAGGGTTAGTGTTAGAGTTCAGGACACACTTATGTTTGGGTGAATATTGGGTTTGGGTTTAGGGATGGGTAAGATGAATTTTTAATATCACACTGAATGGTACACTCTTCATGGGGAAAAATTTTGGATGTTTTTCCATTCTCCATTATAGCCTATGAGATTCATTAGAATGAATGGGCCCATATGGTAAGGGTTAGGGTTAGGGTTAGGGTTAGAGTTCAGGACACACATATGTTTGGTTTAAAATTGGGGTCTGGTTTAGGGTTGGGTAAGATGTATTTTTAATATCACACTGAATGGTACACTCCTGATGGGGAAAACATTGGGATGTTTTTCCATTATCCATTATAGCCTATGAGATTCATTAGAATGAATGGGCCCATATGGTAAGGGTTAGGGTTAGGGTTAGAGTTCAGGACACACTTATGTTTGGGTGAATATTGGGTTTGGGTTTAGGGATGGGTAAGATGTATTTTTAATATCACACTGAATGGTACACTCTTGATGGGGAAAAATTTTGGATGTTTTTCCATTCTCCATTATAGCCTATGAGATTGATTAGAATGAATGGCCCATATGCTAAGGGTTAGGGTTAGAGTTCAGGACACACATATCTTTGGGTGAATATTGGGTTTGGGTTTAGGGATGGGTAAGATGAATTTTTAATATCACACTGAATGGTACGCTCTTGATGGGGAAAAATTTTGGATGTTTTTCCATTCTCCATTATAGCCTATGAGATTGATTAGAATGAATGGCCCATATGCTAAGGGTTAGGGTTAGAGTTCAGGACACACATATCTTTGGGTGAATATTGGGTTTGGGTTTAGGGATGGGTAAGATGAATTTTTAATATCACACTGAATGGTACGCTCTTGATGGGGAAAAATTTTGGATGTTTTTCCATTCTCCATTATAGCCTATGAGATTCATTAGAATGAATGGGCCCATATGGTAAGGGTTAGGGTTAGGGTTAGAGTTCAGGACACACTTATGTTTGGGTGAATATTGGGTTTGGGTTTAGGGATGGGTAAGATGAATTTTTAATATCACACTGAATGGTACGCTCTTGATGGGGAAAAATTTTGGATGTTTTTCCATTCTCCATTATAGCCTATGAGATTCATTAGAATGAATGGGCCCATATGGTAAGGGTTAGGGTTAGGGTTAGAGTTCAGGACACACTTATGTTTGGGTGAATATTGGGTTTGGGTTTAGGGATGGGTAAGATGTATTTTTAATATCACACTGAATGGTACACTCTTGATGGGGAAAAATTTTGGATGTTTTTCCATTCTCCATTATACCCTATGAGATTCATTAGTATGAATGGGCCCATATGGTAAGGGTTAGGGTTAGGGTTAGAGTTCAGGACACACATATGTTTGGTTTAAAATTGGGGTCTGGTTTAGGGTTGGGTAAGATGTATTTTTAATATCACACTGAATGGTACACTCTTGATGGGGAAAAATTTTGGATGTTTTTCCATTCTCCATTATAGCCTATGAGATTCATTAGAATGAATGGGCCCATATGGTAAGGGTTAGGGTTAGGGTTAGAGTTCAGGACACACTTATGTTTGGGTGAATATTGGGTTTGGGTTTAGGGATGGGTAAGATGTATTTTTAATATCACACTGAATGGTACGCTCTTGATGGGGAAAAATTTTGGATGTTTTTCCATTCTCCATTATAGCCTATTAGATTCATTAGAATGAATGGGCCCATATGGTAAGGGTTAGGGTTAGGGTTAGAGTTCAGGACACACATATATTTGGGTGAATATTGGGTTTGGGTTTAGGGATGGGTAAGATGAATTTTTAATATCACACTGAATGGTAAACTATTGATGGGGAAAAATTTTGGATGTTTTTCCATTCTCCATTATAGCCTATGAGATTCATTAGAATGAATGGGCCCATATGGTAAGGGTTAGGGTTAGGGTTAGAGTTCAGGACACACTTATGTTTGGTTTAAAATTGGGGTCTGGTTTAGGGTTGGGTAAGATGTATTTTTAATATCACACTGAATGGTACACTCTTGATGGGGAAAAATTTTGGATGTTTTTCCATTCTCCATTATAGCCTATGAGATTCATTAGAATGAATGGGCCCATATGGTAAGGGTTAGGGTTAGGGTTAGGGTTAGAGTTCAGGACACACATATGTTTGGTTTAAAATTGGGGTCTGGTTTAGGGTTGGGTAAGATGTATTTTTAATATCACACTGAATGGTACACTCCTGATGGGGAAAACATTGGGATGTTTTTCCATTATCCATTATAGCCTATGAGATTCATTAGAATGAATGGGCCCATATGGTAAGGGTTAGGGTTAGGGTTAGAGTTCAGGACACACTTATGTTTGGGTGAATATTGGGTTTGGGTTTAGGGATGGGTAAGATGTATTTTTAATATCACACTGAATGGTACACTCTTGATGGGGAAAAATTTTGGATGTTTTTCCATTCTCCATTATAGCCTATGAGATTGATTAGAATGAATGGCCCATATGCTAAGGGTTAGGGTTAGAGTTCAGGACACACATATCTTTGGGTGAATATTGGGTTTGGGTTTAGGGATGGGTAAGATGAATTTTTAATATCACACTGAATGGTACGCTCTTGATGGGGAAAAATTTTGGATGTTTTTCCATTCTCCATTATAGCCTATGAGATTGATTAGAATGAATGGCCCATATGCTAAGGGTTAGGGTTAGAGTTCAGGACACACATATCTTTGGGTGAATATTGGGTTTGGGTTTAGGGATGGGTAAGATGAATTTTTAATATCACACTGAATGGTACGCTCTTGATGGGGAAAAATTTTGGATGTTTTTCCATTCTCCATTATAGCCTATGAGATTCATTAGAATGAATGGGCCCATATGGTAAGGGTTAGGGTTAGGGTTAGAGTTCAGGACACACTTATGTTTGGGTGAATATTGGGTTTGGGTTTAGGGATGGGTAAGATGAATTTTTAATATCACACTGAATGGTACGCTCTTGATGGGGAAAAATTTTGGATGTTTTTCCATTCTCCATTATAGCCTATGAGATTCATTAGAATGAATGGGCCCATATGGTAAGGGTTAGGGTTAGGGTTAGAGTTCAGGACACACTTATGTTTGGGTGAATATTGGGTTTGGGTTTAGGGATGGGTAAGATGTATTTTTAATATCACACTGAATGGTACACTCTTGATGGGGAAAAATTTTGGATGTTTTTCCATTCTCCATTATACCCTATGAGATTCATTAGTATGAATGGGCCCATATGGTAAGGGTTAGGGTTAGGGTTAGAGTTCAGGACACACATATGTTTGGTTTAAAATTGGGGTCTGGTTTAGGGTTGGGTAAGATGTATTTTTAATATCACACTGAATGGTACACTCTTGATGGGGAAAAATTTTGGATGTTTTTCCATTCTCCATTATAGCCTATGAGATTCATTAGAATGAATGGGCCCATATGGTAAGGGTTAGGGTTAGGGTTAGAGTTCAGGACACACTTATGTTTGGGTGAATATTGGGTTTGGGTTTAGGGATGGGTAAGATGTATTTTTAATATCACACTGAATGGTACGCTCTTGATGGGGAAAAATTTTGGATGTTTTTCCATTCTCCATTATAGCCTATTAGATTCATTAGAATGAATGGGCCCATATGGTAAGGGTTAGGGTTAGGGTTAGAGTTCAGGACACACATATCTTTGGGTGAATATTGGGTTTGGGTTTAGGGATGGGTAAGATGAATTTTTAATATCACACTGAATGGTAAACTATTGATGGGGAAAAATTTTGGATGTTTTTCCATTCTCCATTATAGCCTATGAGATTCATTAGAATGAATGGGCCCATATGGTAAGGGTTAGGGTTAGGGTTAGAGTTCAGGACACACTTATGTTTGGTTTAAAATTGGGGTCTGGTTTAGGGTTGGGTAAGATGTATTTTTAATATCACACTGAATGGTACACTCTTGATGGGGAAAAATTTTGGATGTTTTTCCATTCTCCATTATAGCCTATGAGATTCATTAGAATGAATGGGCCCATATGGTAAGGGTTAGGGTTAGTGTTAGAGTTCAGGACACACTTATGTTTGGGTGAATATTGGGTTTGGGTTTAGGGATGGGTAAGATGAATTTTTAATATCACACTGAATGGTACACTCTTCATGGGGAAAAATTTTGGATGTTTTTCCATTCTCCATTATAGCCTATGAGATTCATTAGAATGAATGGGCCCATATGGTAAGGGTTAGGGTTAGGGTTAGGGTTAGAGTTCAGGACACACATATGTTTGGTTTAAAATTGGGGTCTGGTTTAGGGTTGGGTAAGATGAATTTTTTATATCACACTGAATGGTACACTCTTGATGGGGGAAAATTTTGGATGTTTTTCCATTCTCCATTATAGCCTATGAGATTCATTAGAATGAATGGGCCCATATGGTAAGGGTTAGGGTTAGGGTTAGAGTTCAGGACACACTTATGTTTGGGTGAATATTGGGTTTGGGTTTAGGGATGGGTAAGATGTATTTTTAATATCACACTGAATGGTACACTCTTCATAGGGAAAAATTTTGGATGTTTTTCCATTCTCCATTATAGCCTATGAGATTCATTAGAATGAATGGGCCCATATGGTAAGGGTTAGGGTTAGGGTTAGAGTTCAGGACACACATATGTTTGGGTGAATATTGGGTTTGGGTTTAGGGATGGGTAAGATGAATTTTTAATATCACACTGAATGGTACACTCTTGATGGGGAAAAATTTTGGATGTTTTTCCATTCTCCATTATAGCCTATGAGATTCATTAGAATGAATGGGCCCATATGGTAAGGGTTAGGGTTAGGGTTAGGGTTAGAGTTCAGGACACACATATGTTCAGTTTAAAATTGGGGTCTGGTTTAGGGTTGGGTAAGATGTATTTTTAATATCACACTGAATGGGACACTCTTGATGGGGAAAAATTTTGGATGTTTTTCCATTCTCCATTATAGCCTATGAGATTCATTAGAATGAATGGGCCCATATGGTAAGGGTTAGGGTTAGGGTTAGAGTTCAGGACACACTTATGTTTGGGTGAATATTGGGTTTGGGTTTAGGGACGGGTAAGATGTATTTTTAATATCACACTGAATGGTACACTCTTGATGGGGGAAAATTTTGGATGTTTTTCCATTCTCCATTATAGCCTATGAGATTCATTAGAATGAATGGGCCCATATGGTAAGGGTTAGGGTTAGAGTTCAGGACACACTTATGTTTGGGTGAGTATTGGGTTTGGGTTTAGGGTTGGGTAAGATGTATTTTTAATATCACACTGAATGGTACACTCTTGATGGGGAAAAATTTTGGATGTTTTTCCATTCTCCATTATAGCCTATGAGATTCATTAGAATGAATGGGCCCATATGGTAAGGGTTAGGGTTAGGGTTAGAGTTCAGGACACACTTATGTTTGGGTGAATATTGGGTTTGGGTTTAGGGATGGGTAAGATGTATTTTTAATATCACACTGAATGGTACGCTCTTGATGGGGAAAAATTTTGGATGTTTTTCCATTCTCCATTATAGCCTATTAGATTCATTAGAATGAATGGGCCCATATGGTAAGGGTTAGGGTTAGGGTTAGAGTTCAGGACACACATATCTTTGGGTGAATATTGGGTTTGGGTTTAGGGATGGGTAAGATGAATTTTTAATATCACACTGAATGGTAAACTATTGATGGGGAAAAATTTTGGATGTTTTTCCATTCTCCATTATAGCCTATGAGATTCATTAGAATGAATGGGCCCATATGGTAAGGGTTAGGGTTAGGGTTAGAGTTCAGGACACACTTATGTTTGGTTTAAAATTGGGGTCTGGTTTAGGGTTGGGTAAGATGTATTTTTAATATCACACTGAATGGTACACTCTTGATGGGGAAAAATTTTGGATGTTTTTCCATTCTCCATTATAGCCTATGAGATTCATTAGAATGAATGGGCCCATATGGTAAGGGTTAGGGTTAGTGTTAGAGTTCAGGACACACTTATGTTTGGGTGAATATTGGGTTTGGGTTTAGGGATGGGTAAGATGAATTTTTAATATCACACTGAATGGTACACTCTTCATGGGGAAAAATTTTGGATGTTTTTCCATTCTCCATTATAGCCTATGAGATTCATTAGAATGAATGGGCCCATATGGTAAGGGTTAGGGTTAGGGTTAGGGTTAGAGTTCAGGACACACATATGTTTGGTTTAAAATTGGGGTCTGGTTTAGGGTTGGGTAAGATGTATTTTTAATATCACACTGAATGGTACACTCTTGATGGGGAAAAAATTGGGATGTTTTTCCATTATCCATTATAGCCTATGAGATTCATTAGAATGAATGGGCCCATATGGTAAGGGTTAGGGTTAGGGTTAGAGTTCAGGACACACTTATGTTTGGGTGAATATTGGGTTTGGGTTTAGGGATGGGTAAGATGTATTTTTAATATCACACTGAATGGTACACTCTTGATGGGGAAAAATTTTGGATGTTTTTCCATTCTCCATTATAGCCTATGAGATTGATTAGAATGAATGGCCCATATGCTAAGGGTTAGGGTTAGAGTTCAGGACACACATATCTTTGGGTGAATATTGGGTTTGGGTTTAGGGATGGGTAAGATGAATTTTTAATATCACACTGAATGGTACGCTCTTGATGGGGAAAAATTTTGGATGTTTTTCCATTCTCCATTATAGCCTATGAGATTGATTAGAATGAATGGCCCATATGCTAAGGGTTAGGGTTAGAGTTCAGGACACACATATCTTTGGGTGAATATTGGGTTTGGGTTTAGGGATGGGTAAGATGAATTTTTAATATCACACTGAATGGTACGCTCTTGATGGGGAAAAATTTTGGATGTTTTTCCATTCTCCATTATAGCCTATGAGATTCATTAGAATGAATGGGCCCATATGGTAAGGGTTAGGGTTAGGGTTAGAGTTCAGGACACACTTATGTTTGGGTGAATATTGGGTTTGGGTTTAGGGATGGGTAAGATGAATTTTTAATATCACACTGAATGGTACGCTCTTGATGGGGAAAAATTTTGGATGTTTTTCCATTCTCCATTATAGCCTATGAGATTCATTAGAATGAATGGGCCCATATGGTAAGGGTTAGGGTTAGGGTTAGAGTTCAGGACACACTTATGTTTGGGTGAATATTGGGTTTGGGTTTAGGGATGGGTAAGATGTATTTTTAATATCACACTGAATGGTACACTCTTGATGGGGAAAAATTTTGGATGTTTTTCCATTCTCCATTATACCCTATGAGATTCATTAGTATGAATGGGCCCATATGGTAAGGGTTAGGGTTAGGGTTAGAGTTCAGGACACACATATGTTTGGTTTAAAATTGGGGTCTGGTTTAGGGTTGGGTAAGATGTATTTTTAATATCACACTGAATGGTACACTCTTGATGGGGAAAAATTTTGGATGTTTTTCCATTCTCCATTATAGCCTATGAGATTCATTAGAATGAATGGGCCCATATGGTAAGGGTTAGGGTTAGGGTTAGAGTTCAGGACACACTTATGTTTGGGTGAATATTGGGTTTGGGTTTAGGGATGGGTAAGATGTATTTTTAATATCACACTGAATGGTACGCTCTTGATGGGGAAAAATTTTGGATGTTTTTCCATTCTCCATTATAGCCTATTAGATTCATTAGAATGAATGGGCCCATATGGTAAGGGTTAGGGTTAGGGTTAGAGTTCAGGACACACATATCTTTGGGTGAATATTGGGTTTGGGTTTAGGGATGGGTAAGATGAATTTTTAATATCACACTGAATGGTAAACTATTGATGGGGAAAAATTTTGGATGTTTTTCCATTCTCCATTATAGCCTATGAGATTCATTAGAATGAATGGGCCCATATGGTAAGGGTTAGGGTTAGGGTTAGAGTTCAGGACACACTTATGTTTGGTTTAAAATTGGGGTCTGGTTTAGGGTTGGGTAAGATGTATTTTTAATATCACACTGAATGGTACACTCTTGATGGGGAAAAATTTTGGATGTTTTTCCATTCTCCATTATAGCCTATGAGATTCATTAGAATGAATGGGCCCATATGGTAAGGGTTAGGGTTAGTGTTAGAGTTCAGGACACACTTATGTTTGGGTGAATATTGGGTTTGGGTTTAGGGATGGGTAAGATGAATTTTTAATATCACACTGAATGGTACACTCTTCATGGGGAAAAATTTTGGATGTTTTTCCATTCTCCATTATAGCCTATGAGATTCATTAGAATGAATGGGCCCATATGGTAAGGGTTAGGGTTAGGGTTAGGGTTAGAGTTCAGGACACACATATGTTTGGTTTAAAATTGGGGTCTGGTTTAGGGTTGGGTAAGATGAATTTTTTATATCACACTGAATGGTACACTCTTGATGGGGGAAAATTTTGGATGTTTTTCCATTCTCCATTATAGCCTATGAGATTCATTAGAATGAATGGGCCCATATGGTAAGGGTTAGGGTTAGGGTTAGAGTTCAGGACACACTTATGTTTGGGTGAATATTGGGTTTGGGTTTAGGGATGGGTAAGATGTATTTTTAATATCACACTGAATGGTACACTCTTCATAGGGAAAAATTTTGGATGTTTTTCCATTCTCCATTATAGCCTATGAGATTCATTAGAATGAATGGGCCCATATGGTAAGTGTTAGGGTTAGGGTTAGAGTTCAGGACACACATATGTTTGGGTGAATATTGGGTTTGGGTTTAGGGATGGGTAAGATGAATTTTTAATATCACACTGAATGGTACACTCTTGATGGGGAAAAATTTTGGATGTTTTTCCATTCTCCATTATAGCCTATGAGATTCATTAGAATGAATGGGCCCATATGGTAAGGGTTAGGGTTAGGGTTAGGGTTAGAGTTCAGGACACACATATGTTCAGTTTAAAATTGGGGTCTGGTTTAGGGTTGGGTAAGATGTATTTTTAATATCACACTGAATGGGACACTCTTGATGGGGAAAAATTTTGGATGTTTTTCCATTCTCCATTATAGCCTATGAGATTCATTAGAATGAATGGGCCCATATGGTAAGGGTTAGGGTTAGGGTTAGAGTTCAGGACACACTTATGTTTGGGTGAATATTGGGTTTGGGTTTAGGGACGGGTAAGATGTATTTTTAATATCACACTGAATGGTACACTCTTGATGGGGGGAAATTTTGGATGTTTTTCCATTCTCCATTATAGCCTATGAGATTCATTAGAATGAATGGGCCCATATGGTAAGGGTTAGGGTTAGGGTTAGAGTTCAGGACACACTTATGTTTGGGTGAGTATTGGGTTTGGGTTTAGGGATGGGTAAGATGTATTTTTAATATCACACTGAATGGTACACTCTTCATAGGGAAAAATTTTGGATGTTTTTCCATTCTCCATTATAGCCTATGAGATTCATAAGAATGAATGGGGCCATATGGTAAGGGTTAGGGTTAGGGTTAGAGTTCAGGACAGACATATGTTTGGTTTAAAATTGGGGTCTGGTTTAGGGTTGGGTAAGATGTATTTTTAATATCACACTGAATGGTACACTCTTGATGGGGAAAAAATTGGGATGTTTTTCCATTCTCCATTATAGCCTATGAGATTCATTAGAATGAATGGGCCCATATGGTAAGGGTTAGGGTTAGGGTTAGAGTTCAGGACACACTTATGTTTGGGTGAATATTGGGTTTGGGTTTAGGGATGGGTAAGATGTATTTTTAATATCACACTGAATGGTACACTCTTGATGGGGAAAAATTTTGGATGTTTTTCCATTCTCCATTATAGCCTATGAGATTCATTAGAATGAATGGGCCCATATGGTAAGGGTTAGGGTTAGGGTTAGAGTTCAGGACACACTTATGTTTGGGTGAATATTGGGTTTGGGTTTAGGGATGGGTAAGATGTATTTTTAATATCACACTGAATGGTACACTCTTGATGGGGAAAAATTTTGGATGTTTTTCCATTCTCCATTATAGCCTATGAGATTCATTAGAATGAATGGGCCCATATGGTAAGGGTTAGGGTTAGGGTTAGAGTTCAGGACACACATATGTTTGGTTTAAAATTGGGGTCTGGTTTAGGGTTGGGTAAGATGTATTTTTAATATCACACTGAATGGTACACTCTTGATGGGGAAAAATTTTGGATGTTTTTCCATTCTCCATTATAGCCTATGAGATTCATTAGAATGAATGGGCCCATATGGTAAGGGTTAGGGTTAGGGTTAGAGTTCAGGACACACTTATGTTTGGGTGAATATTGGGTTTGGGTTTAGGGATGGGTAAGATGTATTTTTAATATCACACTGAATGGTACGCTCTTGATGGGGAAAAATTTTGGATGTTTTTCCATTCTCCATTATAGCCTATGAGATTCATTAGAATGAATGGGCCCATATGGTAAGGGTTAGGGTTAGGGTTAGAGTTCAGGACACACATATCTTTGGGTGAATATTGGGTTTGGGTTTAGGGATGGGTAAGATGAATTTTTAATATTACACTGAATGGTAAACTATTGATGGGGAAAAATTTTGGATGTTTTTCCATTCTCCATTATAGCCTATGAGATTCATTAGAATGAATGGGCCCATATGGTAAGGGTTAGGGTTAGGGTTAGAGTTCAGGACACACTTATGTTTGGTTTAAAATTGGGGTCTGGTTTAGGGTTGGGTAAGATGTATTTTTAATATCACACTGAATGGTACACTCTTGATGGGGAAAAATTTTGGATGTTTTTCCATTCTCCATTATAGCCTATGAGATTCATTAGAATGAATGGGCCCATATGGTAAGGGTTAGGGTTAGGGTTAGAGTTCAGGACACACTTATGTTTGGGTGAATATTGGGTTTGGGTTTAGGGATGGGTAAGATGAATTTTTAATATCACACTGAATGGTACACTCTTCATGGGGAAAAATTTTGGATGTTTTTCCATTCTCCATTATAGCCTATGAGATTCATTAGAATGAATGGGCCCATATGGTAAGGGTTAGGGTTAGGGTTAGGGTTAGAGTTCAGGACACACATATGTTTGGTTTAAAATTGGGGTCTGGTTTAGGGTTGGGTAAGATGTATTTTTTATATCACACTGAATGGTACACTCTTGATGGGGGAAAATTTTGGATGTTTTTCCATTCTCCATTATAGCCTAAGAGATTCATTAGAATGAATGGGCCCATATGGTAAGGGTTAGGGTTAGGGTTAGAGTTCAGGACACACTTATGTTTGGGTGAATATTGGGTTTGGGTTTAGGGACGGGTAAGATGTATTTTTAATATCACACTGAATGGTACACTCTTGATGGGGAAAATTTTTGGATGTTTTTCCATTCTCCATTATAGCCTATGAGATTCATTAGAATGAATGGGCCCATATGGTAAGGGTTAGGGTTAGGGTTAGAGTTCAGGACACACTTATGTTTGGGTGAATATTGGGTTTGGGTTTAGGGATGGGTAAGATGTATTTTTAATATCACACTGAATGGTACACTCTTCATAGGGAAAAATTTTGGATGTTTTTCCATTCTCCATTATAGCCTATGAGATTCATTAGAATGAATGGGCCCATATGGTAAGGGTTAGGGTTAGGGTTAGAGTTCAGGACACACATATGTTTGGTTTAAAATTGGGGTCTGGTTTAGGGTTGGGTAAGATGTATTTTTAATATCACACTGAATGGTACACTCTTGATGGGGAAAAATTTGGGATGTTTTTCCATTCTCCATTATAGCCTATGAGATTCATTAGAATGAATGGGCCCATATGGTAAGGGTTAGGGTTAGAGTTCAGGACACACATATGTTTGGTTTAAAATTGGGGTCTGGTTTAGGGTTGGGTAAGATGTATTTTTAATATCACACTGAATGGTGCACTCTTGATGGGTCAAAATTTTGGATGTTTTTCCATTCTCCATTATAGCCTATGAGATTCATTAGAATGAATGGGCCCATATGGTAAGTGTTAGGGTTAGGGTTAGAGTTCAGGACACACTTATGTTTGGGTGAATATTGGGTTTGGGTTTAGGGATGGGTAAGATGTATTTTTAATATCATAATGAATGGTACACTCTTGATGGGGAAAAATTTTGGATGTTTTTCCATTCTCCATTATAGCCTATGAGATTCATTAGAATGAATGGGCCCATATGGTAAGGGTTAGGGTTAGGGTTAGAGTTCAGGACACACATATCTTTGGGTGAATATTGGGTTTGGGTTTAGGGATGGGTAAGATGTATTTTTAATATCACACTGAATGGTGCACTCTTGATGGGTCAAAATTTTGGATGTTTTTAAATTCTCCATTATAGCCTATGAGATTCATTAGAATGAATGGGCCCATATGGTAAGGGTTAGGGTTAGGGTTAGAGTTCAGGACACACTTATGTTTGGGTGAATATTGGGGTTGGGTTTAGGGATGGGTAAGATGTATTTTTAATATCACACTGAATGGTACACTCTTGATGGGGAAAAATTTTGGATGTTTTTCCATTCTCCATTATAGCCTATGAGATTCATTAGAATGAATGGGCCCATATGGTAAGGATTAGGGTTAGGGTTAGGGTTAGAGTTCTGGACACACATATGTTTGGTTTAAAATTGGGGTCTGGTTTAGGGTTGGGTAAGATGTATTTTTAATATCACACTGAATGGTAAACTCTTGATGGGGAAAAATTTTGGATGTTTTTCCATTCTCCATTATAGCCTATGAGATTCATTAGAATGAATGGGCCCATATGGTAAGGGTTAGGGTTAGGGTTAGAGTTCAGGACACACATATGTTTGGTTTAAAATTGGGGTCTGGTTTAGGGTTGGGTAAGTTGTATTTTTAATATCACACTGAATGGTACACTCTTGATGGGGAAAAATTTGGGATGTTTTTCCATTCTCCATTATAGCCTAT
The DNA here is from genome assembly GCF_032191835.1 of Heteronotia binoei. Lineage (NCBI taxonomy): Eukaryota > Metazoa > Chordata > Lepidosauria > Squamata > Gekkonidae > Heteronotia > Heteronotia binoei. The sequence continues at coordinate 39,784,468 of NC_083232.1, read as the reverse complement.
GAGATTCATTAGAATGAATGGGCCCATATGGTAAGGGTTAGGGTTAGAGTTCAGGACACACATATGTTTGGTTTAAAATTGGGGTCTGGTTTAGGGTTGGGTAAGATGTATTTTTAATATCACACTGAATGGTGCACTTTTGATGGGTCAAAATTTTGGATGTTTTTCCATTCTCCATTATAGCCTATGAGATTCATTAGAATGAATGGGCCCATATGGTAAGTGTTAGGGTTAGGGTTAGAGTTCAGGACACACTTATGTTTGGGTGAATATTGGGTTTGGGTTTAGGGATGGGTAAGATGTATTTTTAATATCATAATGAATGGTACACTCTTGATGGGGAAAAATTTTGGATGTTTTTCCATTCTCCATTATAGCCTATGAGATTCATTAGAATGAATGGGCCCATATGGTAAGGGTTAGGGTTAGGGTTAGAGTTCAGGACACACATATCTTTGGGTGAATATTGGGTTTGGGTTTAGGGATGGGTAAGATGAATTTTTAATATCACACTGAATGGTACACTCTTGATGGGGAAAAATTTTGGATGTTTTTCCATTCTCCATTATAGCCTATGAGATTCATTAGAATGAATGGGCCCATATGGTAAGGGTTAGGGTTAGGGTTAGAGTTCAGGACACACTTATGTTTTGGTGAATATTGGGTTTGGGTTTAGGGATGGGTAAGATGTATTTTTAATATCACACTGAATGGTGCACTCTTGATGGGTCAAAATTTTGGATGTTTTTAAATTCTCCATTATAGCCTAAGAGATTCATTAGAATGAATGGGCCCATATGGTAAGGGTTAGGGTTAGGGTTAGAGTTCAGGACACACTTATGTTTGGGTGAATATTGGGGTTGGGTTTAGGGATGGGTAAGATGTATTATTAATATCACACTGAATGGTACACTCTTGATGGGGAAAAATTTTGGATGTTTTTCCATTCTCCATTATAGCCTATGAGATTCATTAGAATGAATGGGCCCATATGGTAAGGATTAGGGTTAGGGTTAGGGTTAGAGTTCTGGACACACATATGTTTGGTTTAAAATTGGGGTCTGGTTTAGGGTTGGGTAAGATGTATTTTTAATATCACACTGAATGGTAAACTCTTGATGGGGAAAAATTTTGGATGTTTTTCCATTCTCCATTATAGCCTATGAGATTCATTAGAATGAATGGGCCCATATGGTAAGGGTTAGGGTTAGAGTTCAGGACACACATATGTTTGGTTTAAAATAGGGGTCTGGTTTAGGGTTGGGTAAGATGTATTTTGAATATCACACTGAATGGTACACTCTTGATGGGGAAAAATTTTGGATGTTTTTCCATTCTCCATTATAGCCTATGAGATTCATTAGAATGAATGGGCCCATATGGTAAGGGTTAGGGTTAGGGTTAGAGTTCAGGACACACTTATGTTTGGGTGAATATTGGGTATGGGTTTAGGGTTGGGTAAGATGTATTTTTAATATCACACTGAATGGTGCACTCTTGATGGGTCAAAATTTTGGATGTTTTTCCATTCTCCATTATAGCCTATGAGATTCATTAGAATGAATGGGCCCATACGGTAAGTGTTAGGGTTAGGGTTAGAGTTCAGGACACACTTATGTTTGGGTGAATATTGGGTTTGGGTTTAGGGATGGGTAAGATGTATTTTTAATATCACACTGAATGGTACACTCTTGATGGGGAAAAATTTTGGATGTTTTTCCATTCTCCATTATAGCCTATGAGATTCATTAGAATGAATGGGCCCATATGGTAAGGGTTAGGGTTAGGGTTAGAGTTCAGGACACACTTATGTTTTGGTGAATATTGGGTTTGGGTTTAGGGATGGGTAAGATGTATTTTTAATATCACACTGAATGGTGCACTCTTGATGGGTCAAAATTTTGGATGTTTTTAAATTCTCCATTATAGCCTATGAGATTCATTAGAATGAATGGGCCCATATGGTAAGGGTTAGGGTTAGGGTTAGAGTTCAGGACACACTTATGTTTGGGTGAATATTGGGGTTGGGTTTAGGGATGGGTAAGATGTATTTTTAATATCACACTGAATGGTACACTCTTGATGGGGAAAAATTTTGGATGTTTTTCCATTCTCCATTATAGCCTATGAGATTCATTAGAATGAATGGGCCCATATGGTAAGGGTTAGGGTTAGGGTTAGAGTTCAGGACACACTTATGTTTGGTTGAATATTGCGTTTGGGTTTAGGGATGGGTAAGATGTATTTTTAATATCACACTGAATGGTACACTCTTGATGGGGAAAAATTATGGATGTTTTTCCATTCTCCATTATAGCCTATGAGATTCGTTAGAATGAATGGGCCCATATGGTTAGGGTTAGGGTTAGAGTTCAGGACACACTTATGTTTGGTTTAAAATTGGGGTCTGGTTTAGGGTTGGGTTAGATGTATTTTTAATATCACACTGAATGGTACACTCTTGATGGGGAAAAATTTTGGATGTTTTTCCATTCTCCATTATAGCCTATGAGATTCATTAGAATGAATGGGCCCATATGGTAAGGGTTAGGGTTAGGGTTAGAGTTCAGGACACACTTATGTTTGGCTGAATATTGGGTATGGGTTTAGGGATGGGTAAGATGTATTTTTAATATCACACTGAATGGTGCACTCTTGATGGGGAAGAATTTTGGATGTTTTTCCATTCTCCATTATAGCCTATGAGATTCATTAGAATGAATGGGCCCATATGGTAAGTGTTAGGGTTAGGGTTAGAGTTCAGGACACACTTATGTTTGGGTGAATATTGGGTTTGGGTTTAGGGATGGGTAAGATGTATTTTTAATATCACACTGAATGGTACACTCTTGATGGGGAAAAATTTTGGATGTTTTTCCATTCTCCATTATACCCTATGAGATTCATTAGAATGAATGGGCCCATATGGTAAGGGTTAGGGTTAGGGTTAGAGTTCAGGACACACTTATGTTTCGGTGAATATTGGGTTTGGGTTTAGGGATGGGTAAGATGTATTTTTAATATCATAATGAATGGTACGCTCTTGATGGGGAAAAATTTTGGATGTTTTACAATTCTCCATTATAGCATATGAGATTCCTTAGTATGAATGGGCCCATATGGTAAGGGTTAGGGTTAGGGTTAGAGTTCAGGACACACTTATGTTTGGGTGAATATTGGGTTTGGGTTTAGGGATGGGTAAGATGTATTTTTAATATCACACTGAATGGTACACTCTTGATGGGGAAAAATTTTGGATGTTTTTCCATTCTCCATTATAGCCTATGAGATTCATTAGAATGAATGGGCCCATATTGTAAGGGTTAGGGTTAGGGTTAGAGTTCAGGACACACATATGTTTGGTTTAAAATTGGGGTCTGGTTTAGGGTTGGGTAAGATGTATTTTTAATATCACACTGAATGGTACACTCTTGATGGGGAAAAATTTTGGATGTTTTTCCATTCTCCATTATAGCCTATGAGATTCATTAGAATGAATGGGCCCATATGGTAAGGGTTAGGGTTAGGGTTAGAGTTCAGGACACACTTATGTTTGGGTGAATATTGGGTTTGGGTTTAGGGATGGGTAAGATGTATTTTTAATATCACACCGAATGGTACACTCTTGATGGGGAAAAATTTTGGATGTTTTTCCATTCTCCATTATAGCCTATGAGATTCATTAGAATGAATGGGCCCATATGGTAAGGGTTAGGGTTAGGGTTAGAGTTCAGGACACACATATGTTTGGTTTAAAATTGGGGTCTGGTTTAGGGTTGGGTAAGATGTATTTTTAACATCACACTGAATGGTACACTCTTTATGGGGAAAAATTTTGGATGTTTTTCCATTCTCCATTATAGCCTATGAGATTCATCAGAATGAATGGGCCCATATGGTAAGGGTTAGGGTTAGGGTTAGAGTTCAGGACACACTTATGTTTGGGTGAATATTGGGTTTGGGTTTAGGGATGGGTAAGATGTATTTTTAATATCACACTGAATGGTACACTCTTGATGGGGAAAAATTTTGGATGTTTTTCCATTCTCCATTATAGCCTATGAGATTCATTAGAATGAATGGGCCCATATGGTAAGGGTTAGGGTTAGGGTTAGAGTTCAGGACACACATATGTTTGGGTGAATATTGGGTTTGGGTTTAGGGATGGGTAAGATGAATTTTTAATATCACACTGAATGGTACACTATTGATGGGGAAAAATTTTGGATGTTTTTCCATTCTCCATTATAGCCTATGAGATTCATTAGAATGAATGGGCCCATATGGTAAGGGTTAGGGTTAGGGTTAGAGTTCAGGACACACATATGTTTGGTTTAAAATTGGGGTCTGGTTTAGGGTTGGGTAAGATGTATTTTTAATATCACACTGAATGGTACACTCTTCATGGGGGAAAATTTTGGATGTTTTTCCATTCTCCATTATAGCCTATGAGATTCATTAGAATGAATGGGCCCATATGGTAAGGGTTAGGGTTAGGGTTAGAGTTCAGGACACACATATGTTTGGTTTAAAATTGGGGTCTGGTTTAGGGTTGGGTAAGATGTATTTTTAATATCACACTGAATGGTACACTCTTCATGGGGAAAAATTTTGGATGTTTTTCCATTCTCCATTATAGCCTATGAGATTCATTAGAATGAATGGGCCCATATGGTAAGGGTTAGGGTTAGGGTTAGAGTTCAGGACACACTTATGTTTGGGTGAATATTGGGTTTGGGTTTAGGGATGGGTAAGATCTATTTTTAATATCACACTGAATGGTACACTCTTGATGGGGAAAAATTTTGGATGTTTTTCCATTCTCCATTATAGCCTATGAGATTCATTAGAATGAATGGGCCCATATGGTAAGGGTTAGGGTTAGGGTTAGAGTTCAGGACACACTTATGTTTGGGTGAATATTGGGTTTGGGTTTAGGGATGGGTAAGATGTATTTTTAATATCACACTGAATGGTACACTCTTGATGGGGAAAAATTTTAGATGTTTTCCCATTCTCCATTATAGCCTATGAGATTCATTAGAATGAATGGGCCCATATGGTAAGGGTTAGGGTTAGGGTTAGAGTTCAGGACACAATTATGTTTGGGTGAATATTGGGTTTGGGTTTAGGGATGGGTAAGATGTATTTTTAATATCACACTGAATGGTACACTCTTGATGGGGAAAAATTTTGGATGTTTTTCCATTCTCCATTATAGCCTATGAGATTCATTAGAATGAATGGGCCCATATGGTAAGGGTTAGGGTTAGGGTTAGAGTTCAGGACACACATATGTTTGGTTTAAAATTGGGGTCTGGTTTAGGGTTGGGTAAGATGTATTTTTAATATCACACTGAATGGTACACTCTTGATGGGGAAAATTTTTGGATGTTTTTCCATTCTCCATTATAGCCTATGAGATTCATTAGAATGAATGGCCCCATATGGTAAGGGTTAGGGTTAGGGTTAGAGTTCAGGACACACTTATGTTTGGGTGAATATTGGGTTTGGGTTTAGGGATGGGTAAGATGTATTTTTAATATCACACCGAATGGTACACTCTTGATGGGGAAAAATTTTGGATGTTTTTCCATTCTCCATTATAGCCTATGAGATTCATTAGAATGAATGGGCCCATATGGTAAGTGTTAGGGTTAGGGTTAGAGTTCAGGACACACATATCTTTGGGTGAATATAGGGTTTGGGTTTAGGGATGGGTAAGATGAATTTTTAATATCACACTGAATGGTACACTCTTGATGGGGAAAAATATTGGATGTTTTTCCATTCTCCATTATAGCCTATGAGATTCATTAGAATGAATGGGCCCATATGGTAAGGGTTAGGGTTAGGGTTAGAGTTCAGGACACACATATGTTTGGTTTAAAATTGGGGTCTGGTTTAGGGTTGGGTAAGATGTATTTTTAATATCACACTGAATGGTACACTCTTGATGGGGAAAATTTTTGGATGTTTTTCCATTCTCCATTATAGCCTATGAGATTCATTAGAATGAATGGGCCCATATGGTAAGGGTTAGGGTTAGGGTTAGAGTTCAGGACACACTTATGTTTGGGTGAATATTGGGTTTGGGTTTAGGGATGGGTAAGATGTATTTTTAATATCACACTGAATGGTACACTCTTGATGGGGAAAAATTTTGGATGTTTTTCCATTCTCCATTATAGCCTATGAGATTCATTAGAATGAATAGGCCCATATGGTAAGTGTTAGGGTTAGGGTTAGAGTTCAGGACACACATATCTTTGGGTGAATATAGGGTTTGGGTTTAGGGATGGGTAAGATGAATTTTTAATATCACACTGAATGGTACACTATAGATGGGGAAAATTTTGGATGTTTTTCCATTCTCCATTATAGCCTATGAGATTCATTAGAATGAATGGGCCCATATGGTAAGGGTTAGGGTTAGGGTTAGAGTTCAGGACACACATATCTTTGGGTGAATATTGGGTTTGGGTTTAGGGATGGGTAAGATGAATTTTTAATATCACACTGAATGGTACACTATTGATGGGGAAAAATTTTGGATGTTTTTCCATTCTCCATTATAGCCTATGAGATTCATTAGAATGAATGGGCCCATATGGTAAGGGTTAGGGTTAGGGTTAGAGTTCAGGACACACATATCTTTGGGTGAATATTGGGTTTGGGTTTAGGGATGGGTAAGATGAATTTTTAATATCACACTGAATGGTACACTATTGATGGGGAAAAATTTTGGATGTTTTTCCATTCTCCATTATAGCCTATGAGATTCATTAGAATGAATGGGCCCATATGGTAAGGGTTAGGGTTAGAGTTCAGGACACACATATGTTTGGTTTAAAATTGGGGTCTGGTTTAGGGTTGGGTAAGATGTATTTTTAATATCACACTGAATGGTACACTCTTGATGGGGAAAATTTTTGGATGTTTTTCCATTCTCCATTATAGCCTATGAGATTCATTAGAATGAATGGGCCCATATGGTAAGGGTTAGGGTTAGGGTTAGAGTTCAGGACACACTTATGTTTGGGTGAATATTGGGTTTGGGTTTAGGGATGGGTAAGATGTATTTTTAATATCACACCGAATGGTACACTCTTGATGGGGAAAAATTTTAGATGTTTTCCCATTCTCCATTATAGCCTATGAGATTCATTAGAATGAATGGGCCCATATGGTAAGGGTTAGGGTTAGGGTTAGAGTTCAGGACACAATTATGTTTGGGTGAATATTGGGTTTGGGTTTAGGGATGGGTAAGATGTATTTTTAATATCACACTGAATGGTACACTCTTGATGGGGAAAAATTTTGGATGTTTTTCCATTCTCCATTATAGCCTATGAGATTCATTAGAATGAATGGGCCCATATGGTAAGGGTTAGGGTTAGGGTTAGAGTTCAGGACACACATATGTTTGGTTTAAAATTGGGGTCTGGTTTAGGGTTGGGTAAGATGTATTTTTAATATCACACTGAATGGTACACTCTTGATGGGGAAAATTTTTGGATGTTTTTCCATTCTCCATTATAGCCTATGAGATTCTTTAGAATGAATGGCCCCATATGGTAAGGGTTAGGGTTAGGGTTAGAGTTCAGGACACACTTATGTTTGGGTGAATATTGGGTTTGGGTTTAGGGATGGGTAAGATGTATTTTTAATATCACACCGAATGGTACACTCTTGATGGGGAAAAATTTTGGATGTTTTTCCATTCTCCATTATAGCCTATGAGATTCATTAGAATGAATGGGCCCATATGGTAAGTGTTAGGGTTAGGGTTAGAGTTCAGGACACACATATCTTTGGGTGAATATAGGGTTTGGGTTTAGGGATGGGTAAGATGAATTTTTAATATCACACTGAATGGTACACTCTTGATGGGGAAAAATTTTGGATGTTTTTCCATTCTCCATTATAGCCTATGAGATTCATTAGAATGAATGGGCCCATATGGTAAGGGTTAGGGTTAGGGTTAGAGTTCAGGACACACATATGTTTGGTTTAAAATTGGGGTCTGGTTTAGGGTTGGGTAAGATGTATTTTTAATATCACACTGAATGGTACACTCTTGATGGGGAAAATTTTTGGATGTTTTTCCATTCTCCATTATAGCCTATGAGATTCATTAGAATGAATGGGCCCATATGGTAAGGGTTAGGGTTAGGGTTAGAGTTCAGGACACACTTATGTTTGGGTGAATATTGGGTTTGGGTTTAGGGATGGGTAAGATGTATTTTTAATATCACACTGAATGGTACACTCTTGATGGGGAAAAATTTTGGATGTTTTTCCATTCTCCATTATAGCCTATGAGATTCATTAGAATGAATGGGCCCATATGGTAAGTGTTAGGGTTAGGGTTAGAGTTCAGGACACACATATCTTTGGGTGAATATAGGGTTTGGGTTTAGGGATGGGTAAGATGAATTTTTAATATCACACTGAATGGTACACTATAGATGGGGAAAAATTTTGGATGTTTTTCCATTCTCCATTATAGCCTATGAGATTCATTAGAATGAATGGGCCCATATGGTAAGGGTTAGGGTTAGGGTTAGAGTTCAGGACACACATATCTTTGGGTGAATATTGGGTTTGGGTTTAGGGATGGGTAAGATGAATTTTTAATATCACACTGAATGGTACACTATTGATGGGGAAAAATTTTGGATGTTTTTCCATTCTCCATTATAGCCTATGAGATTCATTAGAATGAATGGGCCCATATGGTAAGGGTTAGGGTTAGGGTTAGAGTTCAGGACACACATATCTTTGGGTGAATATTGGGTTTGGGTTTAGGGATGGGTAAGATGAATTTTTAATATCACACTGAATGGTACACTATTGATGGGGAAAAATTTTGGATGTTTTTCCATTCTCCATTATAGCCTATGAGATTCATTAGAATGAATGGGCCCATATGGTAAGGGTTAGGGTTAGAGTTCAGGACACACATATGTTTGGTTTAAAATTGGGGTCTGGTTTAGGGTTGGGTAAGATGTATTTTTAATATCACACTGAATGGTACACTCTTGATGGGGAAAATTTTTGGATGTTTTTCCATTCTCCATTATAGCCTATGAGATTCATTAGAATGAATGGGCCCATATGGTAAGGGTTAGGGTTAGGGTTAGAGTTCAGGACACACTTATGTTTGGGTGAATATTGGGTTTGGGTTTAGGGATGGGTAAGATGTATTTTTAATATCACACTGAATGGTACACTCTTGATGGGGAAAAATTTTGGATGTTTTTCCATTCTCCATTATAGCCTATGAGATTCATTAGAATGAATGGGCCCATATTGTAAGGGTTAGGGTTAGGGTTAGAGTTCAGGACACACATATGTTTGGTTTAAAATTGGGGTCTGGTTTAGGGTTGGGTAAGATGTATTTTTAATATCACACTGAATGGTACACTCTTGATGGGGAAAAATTTTGGATGTTTTTCCATTCTCCATTATAGCCTATGAGATTCATTAGAATGAATGGGCCCATATGGTAAGGGTTAGGGTTAAGGTTAGAGTTCAGGACACACTTATGTTTGGGTGAATATTGGGTTTGGGTTTAGGGATGGGTAAGATGTATTTTTAATATCACACTGAATGGTACACTCTTGATGGGGAAAAATTTTGAATGTTTTTCCATTCTCCATTATAGCCTATGAGATTCATTAGAATGAATGGGCCCATATGGTTAGGGTTAGGGTTAGGGTTAGAGTTCAGGACACACATATGTTTGGTTTAAAATTGGGGTCTGGTTTAGGGTTGGGTAAGATGTATTTTTAATATCACACTGAATGGTACACTCTTGATGGGGAAAAATTTTGAATGTTTTTCCATTCTCCATTATAGCCTATGAGATTCATTAGAATGAATGGGCCCATATGGTTAGGGTTAGGGTTAGGGTTAGAGTTCAGGACACACTTATGTTTGGGTGAATATTGGGTTTGGGTTTAGGGATGGGTAAGATGTATTTTTAATATCACACCGAATGGTACACTCTTGATGGGGAAAAATTTTGGATGTTTTTCCATTCTCCATTATAGCCTATGAGATTCATTAGAATGAATGGGCCCATATGGTAAGGGTTAGGGTTAGGGTTAGAGTTCAGGACACACATATGTTTGGTTTAAAATTGGGGTCTGGTTTAGGGTTGGGTAAGATGTATTTTTAACATCACACTGAATGGTACACTCTTTATGGGGAAAAATTTTGGATGTTTTTCCATTCTCCATTATAGCCTATGAGATTCATCAGAATGAATGGGCCCATATGGTAAGGGTTAGGGTTAGGGTTAGAGTTCAGGACACACTTATGTTTGGGTGAATATTGGGTTTGGGTTTAGGGATGGGTAAGATGTATTTTTAATATCACACTGAATGGTACACTCTTGATGGGGAAAAATTTTGGATGTTTTTCCATTCTCCATTATAGCCTATGAGATTCATTAGAATGAATGGGCCCATATGGTAAGGGTTAGGGTTAGGGTTAGAGTTCAGGACACACATATGTTTGGGTGAATATTGGGTTTGGGTTTAGGGATGGGTAAGATGAATTTTTAATATCACACTGAATGGTACACTATTGATGGGGAAAAATTTTGGATGTTTTTCCATTCTCCATTATAGCCTATGAGATTCATTAGATTGAATGGGCCCATATGGTAAGGGTTAGGGTTAGGGTTAGAGTTCAGGACACACATATGTTTGGTTTAAAATTGGGGTCTGGTTTAGGGTTGGGTAAGATGTATTTTTAATATCACACTGAATGGTACACTCTTCATGGGGAAAAATTTTGGATGTTTTTCCATTCTCCATTATAGCCTATGAGATTCATTAGAATGAATGGGCCCATATGGTAAGGGTTAGGGTTAGGGTTAGAGTTCAGGACACACATATGTTTGGTTTAAAATTGGGGTCTGGTTTAGGGTTGGGTAAGATGTATTTTTAATATCACACTGAATGGTACACTCTTCATGGGGAAAAATTTTGGATGTTTTTCCATTCTCCATTATAGCCTATGAGATTCATTAGAATGAATGGGCCCATATGGTAAGGGTTAGGGTTAGGGTTAGAGTTCAGGACACACTTATGTTTGGGTGAATATTGGGTTTGGGTTTAGGGATGGGTAAGATCTATTTTTAATATCACACTGAATGGTACACTCTTGATGGGGAAAAATTTTGGATGTTTTTCCATTCTCCATTATAGCCTATGAGATTCATTAGAATGAATGGGCCAATATGGTAAGGGTTAGGGTTAGGGTTAGAGTTCAGGACACACTTATGTTTGGGTGAATATTGGGTTTGGGTTTAGGGATGGGTAAGATGTATTTTTAATATCACACTGAATGGTACACTCTTGATGGGGAAAAATTTTAGATGTTTTCCCATTCTCCATTATAGCCTATGAGATTCATTAGAATGAATGGGCCCATATGGTAAGGGTTAGGGTTAGGGTTAGAGTTCAGGACACAATTATGTTTGGGTGAATATTGGGTTTGGGTTTAGGGATGGGTAAGATGTATTTTTAATATCACACTGAATGGTACACTCTTGATGGGGAAAAATTTTGGATGTTTTTCCATTCTCCATTATAGCCTATGAGATTCATTAGAATGAATGGGCCCATATGGTTAGGGTTAGGGTTAGGGTTAGAGTTCAGGACACACATATGTTTGGTTTAAAATTGGGGTCTGGTTTAGGGTTGGGTAAGATGTATTTTTAATATCACACTGAATGGTACACTCTTGATGGGGAAAAATTTTGAATGTTTTTCCATTCTCCATTATAGCCTATGAGATTCATTAGAATGAATGGGCCCATATGGTTAGGGTTAGGGTTAGGGTTAGAGTTCAGGACACACTTATGTTTGGGTGAATATTGGGTTTGGGTTTAGGGATGGGTAAGATGTATTTTTAATATCACACCGAATGGTACACTCTTGATGGGGAAAAATTTTGGATGTTTTTCCATTCTCCATTATAGCCTATGAGATTCATTAGAATGAATGGGCCCATATGGTAAGGGTTAGGGTTAGGGTTAGAGTTCAGGACACACATATGTTTGGTTTAAAATTGGGGTCTGGTTTAGGGTTGGGTAAGATGTATTTTTAACATCACACTGAATGGTACACTCTTTATGGGGAAAAATTTTGGATGTTTTTCCATTCTCCATTATAGCCTATGAGATTCATCAGAATGAATGGGCCCATATGGTAAGGGTTAGGGTTAGGGTTAGAGTTCAGGACACACTTATGTTTGGGTGAATATTGGGTTTGGGTTTAGGGATGGGTAAGATGTATTTTTAATATCACACTGAATGGTACACTCTTGATGGGGAAAAATTTTGGATGTTTTTCCATTCTCCATTATAGCCTATGAGATTCATTAGAATGAATGGGCCCATATGGTAAGGGTTAGGGTTAGGGTTAGAGTTCAGGACACACATATGTTTGGGTGAATATTGGGTTTGGGTTTAGGGATGGGTAAGATGAATTTTTAATATCACACTGAATGGTACACTATTGATGGGGAAAAATTTTGGATGTTTTTCCATTCTCCATTATAGCCTATGAGATTCATTAGATTGAATGGGCCCATATGGTAAGGGTTAGGGTTAGGGTTAGAGTTCAGGACACACATATGTTTGGTTTAAAATTGGGGTCTGGTTTAGGGTTGGGTAAGATGTATTTTTAATATCACACTGAATGGTACACTCTTCATGGGGAAAAATTTTGGATGTTTTTCCATTCTCCATTATAGCCTATGAGATTCATTAGAATGAATGGGCCCATATGGTAAGGGTTAGGGTTAGGGTTAGAGTTCAGGACACACATATGTTTGGTTTAAAATTGGGGTCTGGTTTAGGGTTGGGTAAGATGTATTTTTAATATCACACTGAATGGTACACTCTTCATGGGGAAAAATTTTGGATGTTTTTCCATTCTCCATTATAGCCTATGAGATTCATTAGAATGAATGGGCCCATATGGTAAGGGTTAGGGTTAGGGTTAGAGTTCAGGACACACTTATGTTTGGGTGAATATTGGGTTTGGGTTTAGGGATGGGTAAGATCTATTTTTAATATCACACTGAATGGTACACTCTTGATGGGGAAAAATTTTGGATGTTTTTCCATTCTCCATTATAGCCTATGAGATTCATTAGAATGAATGGGCCAATATGGTAAGGGTTAGGGTTAGGGTTAGAGTTCAGGACACACTTATGTTTGGGTGAATATTGGGTTTGGGTTTAGGGATGGGTAAGATGTATTTTTAATATCACACTGAATGGTACACTCTTGATGGGGAAAAATTTTAGATGTTTTCCCATTCTCCATTATAGCCTATGAGATTCATTAGAATGAATGGGCCCATATGGTAAGGGTTAGGGTTAGGGTTAGAGTTCAGGACACAATTATGTTTGGGTGAATATTGGGTTTGGGTTTAGGGATGGGTAAGATGTATTTTTAATATCACACTGAATGGTACACTCTTGATGGGGAAAAATTTTGGATGTTTTTCCATTCTCCATTATAGCCTATGAGATTCATTAGAATGAATGGGCCCATATGGTAAGGGTTAGGGTTAGGGTTAGAGTTCAGGACACACATATGTTTGGTTTAAAATTGGGGTCTGGTTTAGGGTTGGGTAAGATGTATTTTTAATATCACACTGAATGGTACACTCTTGATGGGGAAAATTTTTGGATGTTTTTCCATTCTCCATTATAGCCTATGAGATTCATTAGAATGAATGGCCCCATATGGTAAGGGTTAGGGTTAGGGTTAGAGTTCAGGACACACTTATGTTTGGGTGAATATTGGGTTTGGGTTTAGGGATGGGTAAGATGTATTTTTAATATCACACCGAATGGTACACTCTTGATGGGGAAAAATTTTGGATGTTTTTCCATTCTCCATTATAGCCTATGAGATTCATTAGAATGAATGGGCCCATATGGTAAGTGTTAGGGTTAGGGTTAGAGTTCAGGACACACATATCTTTGGGTGAATATAGGGTTTGGGTTTAGGGATGGGTAAGATGAATTTTTAATATCACACTGAATGGTACACTCTTGATGGGGAAAAATTTTGGATGTTTTTCCATTCTCCATTATAGCCTATGAGATTCATTAGAATGAATGGGCCCATATGGTAAGGGTTAGGGTTAGGGTTAGAGTTCAGGACACACATGTGTTTGGTTTAAAATTGGGGTCTGGTTTAGGGTTGGGTAAGATGTATTTTTAATATCACACTGAATGGTACACTCTTGATGGGGAAAATTTTTGGATGTTTTTCCATTCTCCATTATAGCCTATGAGATTCATTAGAATGAATGGGCCCATATGGTAAGGGTTAGGGTTAGGGTTAGAGTTCAGGACACACTTATGTTTGGGTGAATATTGGGTTTGGGTTTAGGGATGGGTAAGATGTATTTTTAATATCACACTGAATGGTACACTCTTGATGGGGAAAAATTTTGGATGTTTTTCCATTCTCCATTATAGCCTATGAGATTCATTAGAATGAATGGGCCCATATGGTAAGTGTTAGGGTTAGGGTTAGAGTTCAGGACACACATATCTTTGGGTGAATATTGGGTTTGGGTTTAGGGATGGGTAAGATGAATTTTTAATATCACACTGAATGGTACACTATTGATGGGGAAAAATTTTGGATGTTTTTCCATTCTCCATTATAGCCTATGAGATTCATTAGAATGAATGGGCCCATATGGTAAGGGTTAGGGTTAGGGTTAGAGTTCAGGACACACATATCTTTGGGTGAATATTGGGTTTGGGTTTAGGGATGGGTAAGATGAATTTTTAATATCACACTGAATGGTACACTATTGATGGGGAAAAATTTTGGATGTTTTTCCATTCTCCATTATAGCCTATGAGATTCATTAGAATGAATGGGCCCATATGGTAAGGGTTAGGGTTAGAGTTCAGGACACACATATGTTTGGTTTAAAATTGGGGTCTGGTTTAGGGTTGGGTAAGATGTATTTTTAATATCACACTGAATGGTACACTCTTGATGGGGAAAATTTTTGGATGTTTTTCCATTCTCCATTATAGCCTATGAGATTCATTAGAATGAATGGGCCCATATGGTAAGGGTTAGGGTTAGGGTTAGAGTTCAGGACACACTTATGTTTGGGTGAATATTGGGTTTGGGTTTAGGGATGGGTAAGATGTATTTTTAATATCACACTGAATGGTACACTATTGATGGGGAAAATTTTGGATGTTTTTCCATTCTCCATTATAGCCTATGAGATTCATTAGAATGAATGGGCCCATATGGTAAGGGTTAGGGTTAGGGTTAGAGTTCAGGACACACATATGTTTGGTTTAAAATTGGGGTCTGGTTTAGGGTTGGGTAAGATGTATTTTTAATATCACACTGAATGGTACACTCTTGATGGGGAAAATTTTTGGATGTTTTTCCATTCTCCATTATAGCCTATGAGATTCATTAGAATGAATGGGCCCATATGGTAAGTGTTAGGGTTAGGGTTAGAGTTCAGGACACACATATCTTTGGCTGAATATAGGGTTTGGGTTTAGGGATGGGTAAGATGAATTTTTAATATCACACTGAATGGTACACTATAGATGGGGAAAAATTTTGGATGTTTTTCCATTCTCCATTATAGCCTATGAGATTCATTAGAATGAATGGGCCCATATGGTAAGGGTTAGGGTTAGGGTTAGAGTTCAGGACACACATATCTTTGGGTGAATATTGGGTTTGGGTTTAGGGATGGGTAAGATGAATTTTTAATATCACACTGAATGGTACACTATTGCTGGGGAAAATTTTGGATGTTTTTCCATTCTCCATTATAGCCTATGAGATTCATTAGAATGAATGGGCCCATATGGTAAGGGTTAGGGTTAGGGTTAGAGTTCAGGACACACATATCTTTGGGTGAATATTGGGTTTGGGTTTAGGGATGGGTAAGATGAATTTTTAATGTCACACTGAATGGTACACTATTGATGGGGAAAATTTTTGGATGTTTTTCCATTCTCCATTATAGCCTATGAGATTCATTAGAATGAATGGGCCCATATGGTAAGGGTTAGGGTTAGAGTTCAGGACACACATATGTTTGGTTTAAAATTGGGGTCTGGTTTAGGGTTGGGTAAGATGTATTTTTAATATCACACTGAATGGTACACTCTTGATGGGGAAAATTTTTGGATGTTTTTCCATTCTCCATTATAGCCTATGAGATTCATTAGAATGAATGGGCCCATATGGTAAGGGTTAGGGTTAGGGTTAGAGTTCAGGACACACTTATGTTTGGGTGAATATTGGGTTTGGGTTTAGGGATGGGTAAGATGTATTTTTAATATCACACCGAATGGTACACTCTTGATGGGGAAAAATTTTGGATGTTTTTCCATTCTCCATTATAGCCTATGAGATTCATTAGAATGAATGGGCCCATATGGTAAGTGTTAGGGTTAGGGTTAGAGTTCAGGACACACATATCTTTGGGTGAATATAGGGTTTGGGTTTAGGGATGGGTAAGATGAATTTTTAATATCACACTGAATGGTACACTCTTGATGGGGAAAAATTTTGGATGTTTTTCCATTCTCCATTATAGCCTATGAGATTCATTAGAATGAATGGGCCCATATGGTAAGGGTTAGGGTTAGGGTTAGAGTTCAGGACACACATATGTTTGGTTTAAAATTGGGGTCTGGTTTAGGGTTGGGTAAGATGTATTTTTAATATCACACTGAATGGTACACTCTTGATGGGGAAAATTTTTGGATGTTTTTCCATTCTCCATTATAGCCTATGAGATTCATTAGAATGAATGGGCCCATATGGTAAGGGTTAGGGTTAGGGTTAGAGTTCAGGACACACATATGTTTGGTTTAAAATTGGGGTCTGGTTTAGGGTTGGGTAAGATGTATTTTTACTATCACACTGAATGGTACACTCTTGATGGGGAAAAATTTTGGATGTTTTTCCATTCTCCATTATAGCCTATGAGATTCATTAGAATGAATGGGCCCATATGGTAAGGGTTAGGGTTAAGGTTAGAATTCAGGACACACTTATGTTTGGGTGAATATTGGGTTTGGGTTTAGGGATGGGTAAGATGTATTTTTAATATCATACTGAATGGTACACTCTTGATGGGGAAAAATTTTGAATGTTTTTCCATTCTCCATTATAGCCTATGAGATTCATTAGAATGAATGGGCCCATATGGTAAGGGTTAGGGTTAGGGTTAGAGTTCAGGACACACATATGTTTGGTTTAAAATTGGGGTCTGGTTTAGGGTTGGGTAAGATGTATTTTTAATATCACACTGAATGGTACACTCTTGATGGGGAAAAATTTTGGATGTTTTTCCATTCTCCATTATAGCCTATGAGATTCATTAGAATGAATGGGCCCATATGGTAAGGGTTAGGGTTAGGGTTAGAGTTCAGGACACACTTATGTTTGGGTGAATATTGGGTTTGGGTTTAGGGATGGGTAAGATGTATTTTTAATATCACACTGAATGGTACACTCTTGATGGGGAAAAATTTTGGATGTTTTTCCATTCTCCATTATAGCCTATGAGATTCATTAGAATGAATGGGCCCATATGGTAAGGGTTAGGGTTAGGGTTAGAGTTCAGGACACACATATGTTTGGTTTAAAATTGGGGTCTGGTTTAGGGTTGGGTAAGATGTATTTTTAACATCACACTGAATGGTACACTCTTTATGGGGAAAAATTTTGGATGTTTTTCCATTCTCCATTATAGCCTATGAGATTCATCAGAATGAATGGGCCCATATGGTAAGGGTTAGGGTTAGGGTTAGAGTTCAGGACACACTTATGTTTGGGTGAATATTGGGTTTGGGTTTAGGGATGGGTAAGATGTATTTTTAATATCACACTGAATGGTATACTCTTGATGGGGAAAAATTTTGGATGTTTTTCCATTCTCCATTATAGCCTATGAGATTCATTAGAATGAATGGGCCCATATGGTAAGGGTTAGGGTTAGGGTTAGAGTTCAGGACACACATATCTTTGGGTGAATATTGGGTTTGGGTTTAGGGATGGGTAAGATGAATTTTTAATATCACACTGAATGGTACACTATTGATGGGGAAAAATTTTGGATGTTTTTCCATTCTCCATTATAGCCTATGAGATTCATTAGAATGAATGGGCCCATATGGTAAGGGTTAGGGTTAGGGTTAGAGTTCAGGACACACATATCTTTGGGTGAATATTGGGTTTGGGTTTAGGGATGGGTAAGATGAATTTTTAATATCACACTGAATGGTACACTATTGATGGGGAAAAATTTTGGATGTTTTTCCATTCTCCATTATAGCCTATGAGATTCATTAGAATGAATGGGCCCATATGGTAAGGGTTAGGGTTAGGGTTAGAGTTCAGGACACACATATCTTTGGGTGAATATTGGGTTTGGGTTTAGGGATGGGTAAGATGAATTTTTAATATCACACTGAATGGTACACTATTGATGGGGAAAATTTTTGGATGTTTTTCCATTCTCCATTATAGCCTATGAGATTCATTAGAATGAATGGGCCCATATGGTAAGGGTTAGGGTTAGAGTTCAGGACACACATATGTTTGGTTTAAAATTGGGGTCTGGTTTAGGGTTGGGTAAGATGTATTTTTAATATCACACTGAATGGTACACTCTTGATGGGGAAAATTTTTGGATGTTTTTCCATTCTCCATTATAGCCTATGAGATTCATTAGAATGAATGGGCCCATATGGTAAGGGTTAGGGTTAGGGTTAGAGTTCAGGACACACTTATGTTTGGGTGAATATTGGGTTTGGGTTTAGGGATGGGTAAGATGTATTTTTAATATCACACCGAATGGTACACTCTTGATGGGGAAAAATTTTGGATGTTTTTCCATTCTCCATTATAGCCTATGAGATTCATTAGAATGAATGGGCCCATATGGTAAGGGTTAGGGTTAGGGTTAGAGTTCAGGACACACATATGTTTGGTTTAAAATTGGGGTCTGGTTTAGGGTTGGGTAAGATGTATTTTTACTATCACACTGAATGGTACACTCTTGATGGGGAAAAATTTTGGATGTTTTTCCATTCTCCATTATAGCCTATGAGATTCATTAGAATGAATGGGCCCATATGGTAAGGGTTAGGGTTAAGGTTAGAATTCAGGACACACTTATGTTTGGGTGAATATTGGGTTTGGGTTTAGGGATGGGTAAGATGTATTTTTAATATCATACTGAATGGTACACTCTTGATGGGGAAAAATTTTGAATGTTTTTCCATTCTCCATTATAGCCTATGAGATTCATTAGAATGAATGGGCCCATATGGTAAGGGTTAGGGTTAGGGTTAGAGTTCAGGACACACATATGTTTGGTTTAAAATTGGGGTCTGGTTTAGGGTTGGGTAAGATGTATTTTTAATATCACACTGAATGGTACACTCTTGATGGGGAAAAATTTTGGATGTTTTTCCATTCTCCATTATAGCCTATGAGATTCATTAGAATGAATGGGCCCATATGGTAAGGGTTAGGGTTAGGGTTAGAGTTCAGGACACACTTATGTTTGGGTGAATATTGGGTTTGGGTTTAGGGATGGGTAAGATGTATTTTTAATATCACACTGAATGGTACACTCTTGATGGGGAAAAATTTTGGATGTTTTTCCATTCTCCATTATAGCCTATGAGATTCATTAGAATGAATGGGCCCATATGGTAAGGGTTAGGGTTAGGGTTAGAGTTCAGGACACACATATGTTTGGTTTAAAATTGGGGTCTGGTTTAGGGTTGGGTAAGATGTATTTTTAACATCACACTGAATGGTACACTCTTTATGGGGAAAAATTTTGGATGTTTTTCCATTCTCCATTATAGCCTATGAGATTCATCAGAATGAATGGGCCCATATGGTAAGGGTTAGGGTTAGGGTTAGAGTTCAGGACACACTTATGTTTGGGTGAATATTGGGTTTGGGTTTAGGGATGGGTAAGATGTATTTTTAATATCACACTGAATGGTATACTCTTGATGGGGAAAAATTTTGGATGTTTTTCCATTCTCCATTATAGCCTATGAGATTCATTAGAATGAATGGGCCCATATGGTAAGGGTTAGGGTTAGGGTTAGAGTTCAGGACACACATATCTTTGGGTGAATATTGGGTTTGGGTTTAGGGATGGGTAAGATGAATTTTTAATATCACACTGAATGGTACACTATTGATGGGGAAAAATTTTGGATGTTTTTCCATTCTCCATTATAGCCTATGAGATTCATTAGAATGAATGGGCCCATATGGTAAGGGTTAGGGTTAGGGTTAGAGTTCAGGACACACATATCTTTGGGTGAATATTGGGTTTGGGTTTAGGGATGGGTAAGATGAATTTTTAATATCACACTGAATGGTACACTATTGATGGGGAAAAATTTTGGATGTTTTTCCATTCTCCATTATAGCCTATGAGATTCATTAGAATGAATGGGCCCATATGGTAAGGGTTAGGGTTAGGGTTAGAGTTCAGGACACACATATCTTTGGGTGAATATTGGGTTTGGGTTTAGGGATGGGTAAGATGAATTTTTAATATCACACTGAATGGTACACTATTGATGGGGAAAATTTTTGGATGTTTTTCCATTCTCCATTATAGCCTATGAGATTCATTAGAATGAATGGGCCCATATGGTAAGGGTTAGGGTTAGAGTTCAGGACACACATATGTTTGGTTTAAAATTGGGGTCTGGTTTAGGGTTGGGTAAGATGTATTTTTAATATCACACTGAATGGTACACTCTTGATGGGGAAAATTTTTGGATGTTTTTCCATTCTCCATTATAGCCTATGAGATTCATTAGAATGAATGGGCCCATATGGTAAGGGTTAGGGTTAGGGTTAGAGTTCAGGACACACTTATGTTTGGGTGAATATTGGGTTTGGGTTTAGGGATGGGTAAGATGTATTTTTAATATCACACCGAATGGTACACTCTTGATGGGGAAAAATTTTGGATGTTTTTCCATTCTCCATTATAGCCTATGAGATTCATTAGAATGAATGGGCCCATATGGTAAGTGTTAGGGTTAGGGTTAGAGTTCAGGACACACATATCTTTCGGTGAATATAGGGTTTGGGTTTAGGGATGGGTAAGATGAATTTTTAATATCACACTGAATGGTACACTCTTGATGGGGAAAAATTTTGGATGTTTTTCCATTCTCCATTATAGCCTATGAGATTCATTAGAATGAATGGGCCCATATGGTAAGGGTTAGGGTTAGGGTTAGAGTTCAGGACACACATATGTTTGGTTTAAAATTGGGGTCTGGTTTAGGGTTGGGTAAGATGTATTTTTACTATCACACTGAATGGTACACTCTTGATGGGGAAAATTTTTGGATGTTTTTCCATTCTCCATTATAGCCTATGAGATTCATTAGAATGAATGGGCCCATATGGTAAGGGTTAGGGTTAGGGTTAGAGTTCAGGACACACTTATGTTTGGGTGAATATTGGGTTTGGGTTTAGGGATGGGTAAGATGTATTTTTAATATCACACTGAATGGTACACTCTTGATGGGGAAAAATTTTGGATGTTTTTCCATTCTCCATTATAGCCTATGAGAATCATTAGAATGAATGGGCCCATATGGTAAGTGTTAGGGTTAGGGTTAGAGTTCAGGACACACATATCTTTGGGTGAATATAGGGTTTGGGTTTAGGGATGGGTAAGATGAATTTTTAATATCACACTGAATGGTACACTATAGATGGGGAAAAATTTTGGATGTTTTTCCATTCTCCATTATAGCCTATGAGATTCATTAGAATGAATGGGCCCATATGGTAAGGGTTAGGGTTAGGGTTAGAGTTCAGGACACACATATCTTTGGGTGAATATTGGGTTTGGGTTTAGGGATGGGTAAGATGAATTTTTAATATCACACTGAATGGTACACTATTGATGGGGAAAAATTTTGGATGTTTTTCCATTCTCCATTATAGCCTATGAGATTCATTAGAATGAATGGGCCCATATGGTAAGGGTTAGGGTTAGGGTTAGAGTTCAGGACACACATATGTTTGGTTTAAAATTGGGGTCTGGTTTAGGGTTGGGTAAGATGTATTTTTACTATCACACTGAATGGTACACTCTTGATGGGGAAAATTTTTGGATGTTTTTCCATTCTCCATTATAGCCTATGAGATTCATTAGAATGAATGGGCCCATATGGTAAGGGTTAGGGTTAGGGTTAGAGTTCAGGACACACTTATGTTTGGGTGAATATTGGGTTTGGGTTTAGGGATGGGTAAGATGTATTTTTAATATCACACTGAATGGTACACTCTTGATGGGGAAAAATTTTGGATGTTTTTCCATTCTCCATTATAGCCTATGAGAATCATTAGAATGAATGGGCCCATATGGTAAGTGTTAGGGTTAGGGTTAGAGTTCAGGACACACATATCTTTGGGTGAATATAGGGTTTGGGTTTAGGGATGGGTAAGATGAATTTTTAATATCACACTGAATGGTACACTATAGATGGGGAAAAATTTTGGATGTTTTTCCATTCTCCATTATAGCCTATGAGATTCATTAGAATGAATGGGCCCATATGGTAAGGGTTAGGGTTAGGGTTAGAGTTCAGGACACACATATCTTTGGGTGAATATTGGGTTTGGGTTTAGGGATGGGTAAGATGAATTTTTAATATCACACTGAATGGTACACTATTGATGGGGAAAAATTTTGGATGTTTTTCCATTCTCCATTATAGCCTATGAGATTCATTAGAATGAATGGGCCCATATGGTAAGGGTTAGGGTTAGGGTTAGAGTTCAGGACACACATATCTTTGGGTGAATATTGGGTTTGGGTTTAGGGATGGGTAAGATGAATTTTTAATATCACACTGAATGGTACACTATTGATGGGGAAAAATTTTGGATGTTTTTCCATTCTCCATTATAGCCTATGAGATTCATTAGAATGAATGGGCCCATATGGTAAGGGTTAGGGTTAGAGTTCAGGACACACATATGTTTGGTTTAAAATTGGGGTCTGGTTTAGGGTTGGGTAAGATGTATTTTTAATATCACACTGAATGGTACACTCTTGATGGGTCAAAATTTTGGATGTTTTTCCATTCTCCATTATAGCCTATGAGATTCATTAGAATGAATGGGCCCATATGGTAAGGGTTAGGGTTAGGGTTAGAGTTCAGGACACACTTATGTTTGGGTGAATATTGAGTTTGGGTTTAGGGATGGGTAAGATGTATTTTTAATATCACACTGAATGGTACACTCTTGATGGGGAAAAATTTTGGATGTTTTTCCATTCTCCATTATAGCCTATGAGATTCATTAGAATGAATGGGCCCATATGGTAAGGGTTAGGGTTAGGGTTAGGGTTAGAGTTCTGGACACACATATGTTTGGTTTAAAATTGGGGTCTGGTTTAGGGTTGGGTAAGATGTATTTTTAATATCACACTGAACGGTAAAATCTTGATCGGGAAAAATTTTGGATGTTTTTCCATTCTCCATTATAGCCTATGAGATTCATTAGAATGAATGGGCCCATATGGTAAGGGTTAGGGTTAGAGTTCAGGACACACATATGTTTGGTTTAAAATAGGGGTCTGGTTTAGGGTTGGGTAAGATGTATTTTTAATATCACACTGAATGGTACACTCTTGATGGGGAAAAATTTTGGATGTTTTTCCATTCTCCATTATAGCCTATGAGATTCATTAGAATGAATGGGCCCATATGGTAAGGGTTAGGGTTAGGGTTAGAGTTCAGGACACACTTATGTTTGGGTGAATATTGGGTATGGGTTTAGGGTTGGGTAAGATGTATTTTTAATATCACACTGAATGGTGCACTCTTGATGGGTCAAAATTTTGGATGTTTTTCCATTCTCCATTATAGCCTATGAGATTCATTAGAATGAACGGGCCCATATGGTAAGTGTTAGGGTTAGGGTTAGAGTTCAGGACACACTTATGTTTGGGTGAATATTGGGTTTGGGTTTAGGGATGGGTAAGATGTATTTTTAATATCACACTGAATGGTACACTATTGATGGGGAAAAATTTTGGATGTTTTTCCATTCTCCATTATAGCCTATGAGATTCATTAGAATGAATGGGCCCATATGGTAAGGGTTAGGGTTAGGGTTAGAGTTCAGGACACACATATCTTTGGGTGAATATTGGGTTTGGGTTTAGGGATGGGTAAGATGAATTTTTAATATCACACTGAATGGTACACTATTGATGGGGAAAAATTTTGGATGTTTTTCCATTCTCCATTATAGCCTATGAGATTCATTAGAATGAATGGGCCCATATGGTAAGGGTTAGGGTTAGAGTTCAGGACACACATATGTTTGGTTTAAAATTGGGGTCTGGTTTAGGGTTGGGTAAGATGTATTTTTAATATCACACTGAATGGTACACTCTTGATGGGTCAAAATTTTGGATGTTTTTCCATTCTCCATTATAGCCTATGAGATTCATTAGAATGAATGGGCCCATATGGTAAGGGTTAGGGTTAGGGTTAGGGTTAGAGTTCTGGACACACATATGTTTGGTTTAAAATTGGGGTCTGGTTTAGGTTTGGGTAAGATGTATTTTTAATATCACACTGAATGGTAAACTCTTGATGGGGAAAAATTTTGGATGTTTTTCCATTCTCCATTATAGCCTATGAGATTCATTAGAATGAATGGGCCCATATGGTAAGGGTTAGGGTTAGAGTTCAGGACACACATATGTTTGGTTTAAAATAGGTGTCTGGTTTAGGGTTGGGTAAGATGTATTTTTAATATCACACTGAATGGTACACTCTTGATGGGGAAAAATTTGGGATGTTTTTCCATTCTCCATTATAGCCTATGAGATTCATTAGAATGAATGGGCCCATATGGTAAGGGTTAGTGTTAGAGTTCAGGACACACTTATGTTTGGGTGAATATTGGGTATGGGTTTAGGGTTGGGTAAGATGTATTTTTAATATCACACTGAATGGTGCACTCTTGATGGGTCAAAATTTTGGATGTTTTTCCATTCTCCATTATAGCCTATGAGATTCATTAGAATGAATGGGCCCATATGGTAAGTGTTAGGGTTAGGGTTAGAGTTCAGGACACACTTATGTTTGGGTGAATATTGGGTTTGGGTTTAGGGATGGGTAAGATGTATTTTTAATATCACACTGAATGGTACACTCTTGATGGGGAAAAATTTTGGATGTTTTTCCATTCTCCATTATAGCCTATGAGATTCATTAGAATGAATGGGCCCATATGGTAAGGGTTAGGGTTAGGGTTAGGGTTAGAGTTCTGGACACACATATGTTTGGTTTAAAATTGGGGTCTGGTTTAGGGTTGGGTAAGATGTATTTTTAATATCACACTGAACGGTAAAATCTTGATCGGGAAAAATTTTGGATGTTTTTCCATTCTCCATTATAGCCTATGAGATTCATTAGAATGAATGGGCCCATATGGTAAGGGTTAGGGTTAGAGTTCAGGACACACATATGTTTGGTTTAAAATAGGGGTCTGGTTTAGGGTTGGGTAAGATGTATTTTTAATATCACACTGAATGGTACACTCTTGATGGGGAAAAATTTTGGATGTTTTTCCATTCTCCATTATAGCCTATGAGATTCATTAGAATGAATGGGCCCATATGGTAAGGGTTAGGGTTAGGGTTAGAGTTCAGGACACACTTATGTTTGGGTGAATATTGGGTATGGGTTTAGGGTTGGGTAAGATGTATTTTTAATATCACACTGAATGGTGCACTCTTGATGGGTCAAAATTTTGGATGTTTTTCCATTCTCCATTATAGCCTATGAGATTCATTAGAATGAACGGGCCCATATGGTAAGTGTTAGGGTTAGGGTTAGAGTTCAGGACACACTTATGTTTGGGTGAATATTGGGTTTGGGTTTAGGGATGGGTAAGATGTATTTTTAATATCACACTGAATGGTACACTATTGATGGGGAAAAATTTTGGATGTTTTTCCATTCTCCATTATAGCCTATGAGATTCATTAGAATGAATGGGCCCATATGGTAAGGGTTAGGGTTAGGGTTAGAGTTCAGGACACACATATCTTTGGGTGAATATTGGGTTTGGGTTTAGGGATGGGTAAGATGAATTTTTAATATCACACTGAATGGTACACTATTGATGGGGAAAAATTTTGGATGTTTTTCCATTCTCCATTATAGCCTATGAGATTCATTAGAATGAATGGGCCCATATGGTAAGGGTTAGGGTTAGAGTTCAGGACACACATATGTTTGGTTTAAAATTGGGGTCTGGTTTAGGGTTGGGTAAGATGTATTTTTAATATCACACTGAATGGTACACTCTTGATGGGTCAAAATTTTGGATGTTTTTCCATTCTCCATTATAGCCTATGAGATTCATTAGAATGAATGGGCCCATATGGTAAGGGTTAGGGTTAGGGTTAGGGTTAGAGTTCTGGACACACATATGTTTGGTTTAAAATTGGGGTCTGGTTTAGGTTTGGGTAAGATGTATTTTTAATATCACACTGAATGGTAAACTCTTGATGGGGAAAAATTTTGGATGTTTTTCCATTCTCCATTATAGCCTATGAGATTCATTAGAATGAATGGGCCCATA
Source organism: Heteronotia binoei (assembly GCF_032191835.1). Classification (NCBI taxonomy): domain Eukaryota; kingdom Metazoa; phylum Chordata; class Lepidosauria; order Squamata; family Gekkonidae; genus Heteronotia; species Heteronotia binoei. The sequence goes on along the minus strand of NC_083232.1, from coordinate 39,757,737 downwards.
TGGTAAGGGTTAGGGTTAGAGTTCAGGACACACATATGTTTGGTTTAAAATAGGTGTCTGGTTTAGGGTTGGGTAAGATGTATTTTTAATATCACACTGAATGGTACACTCTTGATGGGGAAAAATTTTGGATGTTTTTCCATTCTCCATTATAGCCTATGAGATTCATTAGAATGAATGGGCCCATATGGTAAGGGTTAGTGTTAGAGTTCAGGACACACTTATGTTTGGGTGAATATTGGGTATGGGTTTAGGGTTGGGTAAGATGTATTTTTAATATCACACTGAATGGTGCACTCTTGATGGGTCAAAATTTTGGATGTTTTTCCATTCTCCATTATAGCCTATGAGATTCATTAGAATGAATGGGCCCATATGGTAAGTGTTAGGGTTAGGGTTAGAGTTCAGGACACACTTATGTTTGGGTGAATATTGGGTTTGGGTTTAGGGATGGGTAAGATGTATTTTTAATATCACACTGAATGGTACACTCTTGATGGGGAAAAATTTTGGATGTTTTTCCATTCTCCATTATAGCCTATGAGATTCATTAGAATGAATGGGCCCATATGGTAAGGGTTAGGGTTAGGGTTAGAGTTCAGGACACACTTATGTTTGGTTGAATATTGGGTTTGGGTTTAGGGATGGGTAAGATGTATTTTTAATATCACACTGAATGGTACACTCTTGATGGGGAAAAATTTTGGATGTTTTTCCATTCTCCATTATAGCCTATGAGATTCATTAGAATGAATGGGCCCATATGGTAAGGGTTAGGGTTAGAGTTCAGGACACACATATGTTTGGTTTAAAATTGGGGTCTGGTTTAGGGTTGGGTTAGATGTATTTTTAATATCACACTGAATGGTACACTCTTGATGGGGAAAAATTTTGGATGTTTTTCCATTCTCCATTATAGCCTATGAGATTCATTAGAATGAATGGGCCCATATGGTAAGGGTTAGGGTTAGGGTTAGAGTTCAGGACACACATATCTTTGGGTGAATATTGGGTTTGGGTTTAGGGATGGGTAAGATGAATTTTTAATATCACACTGAATGGTACACTATTGATGGGGAAAATTTTTGGATGTTTTTCCATTCTCCATTATAGCCTATGAGATTCATTAGAATGAATGGGCCCATATGGTAAGGGGTAGGGTTAGAGTTCAGGACACACATATGTTTGGTTTAAAATTGGGGTCTGGTTTAGGGTTGGGTAAGATGTATTTTTAATATCACACTGAATGGTACACTCTTGATGGGGAAAATTTTTGGATGTTTTTCCATTCTCCATTATAGCCTATGAGATTCATTAGAATGAATGGGCCCATATGGTAAGGGTTAGGGTTAGGGTTAGAGTTCAGGACACACTTATGTTTGGGTGAATATTGGGTTTGGGTTTAGGAATGGGTAAGATGTATTTTTAATATCACACCGAATGGTAAACTCTTGATGGGGAAAAATTTTGGATGTTTTTCCATTCTCCATTATAGCCTATGAGATTCATTAGAATGAATGGGCCCATATGGTAAGGGTTAGGGTTAGAGTTCAGGACGCACATATCTTTGGGTGAATATAGGGTTTGGGTTTAGGGATGGGTAAGATGAATTTTTAATATCGCACTGAATGGTACACTCTTGATGGGTCAAAATTTTGGATGTTTTTCCATTCTCCATTATAGCCTATGAGATTCATTAGAATGAATGGGCCCATATGGTAAGGGTTAGGGTTAGGGTTAGGGTTAGAGTTCTGGACACACATATGTTTGGTTTAAAATTGGGGTCTGGTTTAGGTTTGGGTAAGATGTATTTTTAATATCACACTGAATGGTAAACTCTTGATGGGGAAAAATTTTGGATGTTTTTCCATTCTCCATTATAGCCTATGAGATTCATTAGAATGAATGGGCCCATATGGTAAGGGTTAGGGTTAGAGTTCAGGACACACATATGTTTGGTTTAAAATAGGTGTCTGGTTTAGGGTTGGGTAAGATGTATTTTTAATATCACACTGAATGGTACACTCTTGATGGGGAAAAATTTTGGATGTTTTTCCATTCTCCATTATAGCCTATGAGATTCATTAGAATGAATGGGCCCATATGGTAAGGGTTAGGGTTAGAGTTCAGGACACACTTATGTTTGGGTGAATATTGGGTATGGGTTTAGGGTTGGGTAAGATGTATTTTTAATATCACACTGAATGGTGCACTCTTGATGGGTCAAAATTTTGGATGTTTTTCCATTCTCCATTATAGCCTATGAGATTCATTAGAATGAATGGGCCCATATGGTAAGTGTTAGGGTTAGGGTTAGAGTTCAGGACACACTTATGTTTGGGTGAATATTGGGTTTGGGTTTAGGGATGGGTAAGATGTATTTTTAATATCACACTGAATGGTACACTCTTGATGGGGAAAAATTTTGGATGTTTTTCCATTCTCCATTATAGCCTATGAGATTCATTAGAATGAATGGGCCCATATGGTAAGGGTTAGGGTTAGGGTTAGAGTTCAGGACACACTTATGTTTGGTTGAATATTGGGTTTGGGTTTAGGGATGGGTAAGATGTATTTTTAATATCACACTGAATGGTACACTCTTGATGGGGAAAAATTTTGGATGTTTTTCCATTCTCCATTATAGCCTATGAGATTCATTAGAATGAATGGGCCCATATGGTAAGGGTTAGGGTTAGAGTTCAGGACACACATATGTTTGGTTTAAAATTGGGGTCTGGTTTAGGGTTGGGTTAGATGTATTTTTAATATCACACTGAATGGTACACTCTTGATGGGGAAAAATTTTGGATGTTTTTCCATTCTCCATTATAGCCTATGAGATTCATTAGAATGAATGGGCCCATATGGTACGGGTTAGGGTTAGAGTTCAGGACACACATATCTTTGGGTGAATATTGGGTTTGGGTTTAGGGATGGGTAAGATGCATTTTTAATATCACACTGAATGGTACACTATTGATGGGGAAAATTTTTGGATGTTTTTCCATTCTCCATTATAGCCTATGAGATTCATTAGAATGAATGGGCCCATATGGTAAGGGGTAGGGTTAGAGTTCAGGACACACATATGTTTGGTTTAAAATTGGGGTCTGGTTTAGGGTTGGGTAAGATGTATTTTTAATATCACACTGAATGGTACACTCTTGATGGGGAAAATTTTTGGATGTTTTTCCATTCTCCATTATAGCCTATGAGATTCATTAGAATGAATGGGCCCATATGGTAAGGGTTAGGGTTAGGGTTAGAGTTCAGGACACACTTATGTTTGGGTGAATATTGGGTTTGGGTTTAGGAATGGGTAAGATGTATTTTTAATATCACACCGAATGGTAAACTCTTGATGGGGAAAAATTTTGGATGTTTTTCCATTCTCCATTATAGCCTATGAGATTCATTAGAATGAATGGGCCCATATGGTAAGGGTTAGGGTTAGAGTTCAGGACGCACATATCTTTGGGTGAATATAGGGTTTGGGTTTAGGGATGGGTAAGATGAATTTTTAATATCACACTGAATGGTACACTCTTGATGGGGAAAAATTTTGGATGTTTTTCCATTCTCCATTATAGCCTATGAGATTCATTAGAATGAATGGGCCCATATGGTAAGGGTTAGGGTTAGGGTTAGAGTTCAGGACACACATATGTTTGGTTTAAAATTGGGGTCTGGTTTAGGGTTGGGTAAGATGTATTTTTAATATCACACTGAATGGTACACTCTTGATGGGGAAAATTTTTGGATGTTTTTCCATTCTCCATTATAGCCTATGAGATTCATTAGAATGAATGGGCCCATATGGTAAGGGTTAGGGTTAGGGTTAGAGTTCAGGACACACTTATGTTTGGGTGAATATTGGGTTTGGGTTTAGGGATGGGTAAGATGTATTTTTAATATCACACTGAATGGTACACTCTTGATGGGGAAAAATTTTGGATGTTTTTCCATTCTCCATTATAGCCTATGAGAATCATTAGAATGAATGGGCCCATATGGTAAGTGTTAGGGTTAGGGTTAGAGTTCAGGACACACATATCTTTGGGTGAATGTAGGGTTTGGGTTTAGGGATGGGTAAGATGAATTTTTAATATCACACTGAATGGTACACTATAGATGGGGAAAAATTTTGGATGTTTTTCCATTCTCCATTATAGCCTATGAGATTCATTAGAATGAATGGGCCCATATGGTAAGGGTTAGGGTTAGGGTTAGAGTTCAGGACACACATATCTTTGGGTGAATATTGGGTTTGGGTTTAGGGATGGGTAAGATGAATTTTTAATATCACACTGAATGGTACACTATTGATGGGGAAAAATTTTGGATGTTTTTCCATTCTCCATTATAGCCTATGAGATTCATTAGAATGAATGGGCCCATATGGTAAGGGTTAGGGTTAGGGTTAGAGTTCAGGACACACTTATGTTTGGTTGAATATTGGGTTTGGGTTTAGGGATGGGTAAGATGTATTTTTAATATCACACTGAATGGTACACTCTTGATGGGGAAAAATTTTGGATGTTTTTCCATTCTCCATTATAGCCTATGAGATTCATTAGAATGAATGGGCCCATATGGTAAGGGTTAGGGTTAGAGTTCAGGACACACATATGTTTGGTTTAAAATTGGGGTCTGGTTTAGGGTTGGGTTAGATGTATTTTTAATATCACACTGAATGGTACACTCTTGATGGGGAAAAATTTTGGATGTTTTTCCATTCTCCATTATAGCCTATGAGATTCATTAGAATGAATGGGCCCATATGGTAAGGGTTAGGGTTAGGGTTAGAGTTCAGGACACACATATCTTTGGGTGAATATTGGGTTTGGGTTTAGGGATGGGTAAGATGAATTTTTAATATCACACTGAATGGTACACTATTGATGGGGAAAATTTTTGGATGTTTTTCCATTCTCCATTATAGCCTATGAGATTCATTAGAATGAATGGGCCCATATGGTAAGGGGTAGGGTTAGAGTTCAGGACACACATATGTTTGGTTTAAAATTGGGGTCTGGTTTAGGGTTGGGTAAGATGTATTTTTAATATCACACTGAATGGTACACTCTTGATGGGTCAAAATTTTGGATGTTTTTCCATTCTCCATTATAGCCTATGAGATTCATTAGAATGAATGGGCCCATATGGTAAGGGTTAGGGTTAGAGTTCAGGACACACATATGTTTGGTTTAAAATTGGGGTCTGGTTTAGGGTTGGGTTAGATGTATTTTTAATATCACACTGAATGGTACACTCTTGATGGGGAAAAATTTTGGATGTTTTTCCATTCTCCATTATAGCCTATGAGATTCATTAGAATGAATGGGCCCATATGGTAAGGGTTAGGGTTAGGGTTAGAGTTCAGGACACACATATCTTTGGGTGAATATTGGGTTTGGGTTTAGGGATGGGTAAGATGAATTTTTAATATCACACTGAATGGTACACTATTGATGGGGAAAATTTTTGGATGTTTTTCCATTCTCCATTATAGCCTATGAGATTCATTAGAATGAATGGGCCCATATGGTAAGGGGTAGGGTTAGAGTTCAGGACACACATATGTTTGGTTTAAAATTGGGGTCTGGTTTAGGGTTGGGTAAGATGTATTTTTAATATCACACTGAATGGTACACTCTTGATGGGGAAAATTTTTGGATGTTTTTCCATTCTCCATTATAGCCTATGAGATTCATTAGAATGAATGGGCCCATATGGTAAGGGTTAGGGTTAGGGTTAGAGTTCAGGACACACTTATGTTTGGGTGAATATTGGGTTTGGGTTTAGGAATGGGTAAGATGTATTTTTAATATCACACCGAATGGTAAACTCTTGATGGGGAAAAATTTTGGATGTTTTTCCATTCTCCATTATAGCCTATGAGATTCATTAGAATGAATGGGCCCATATGGTAAGGGTTAGGGTTAGAGTTCAGGACGCACATATCTTTGGGTGAATATAGGGTTTGGGTTTAGGGATGGGTAAGATGAATTTTTAATATCACACTGAATGGTACACTCTTGATGGGGAAAAATTTTGGATGTTTTTCCATTCTCCATTATAGCCTATGAGATTCATTAGAATGAATGGGCCCATATGGTAAGGGTTAGGGTTAGGGTTAGAGTTCAGGACACACATATGTTTGGTTTAAAATTGGGGTCTGGTTTAGGGTTGGGTAAGATGTATTTTTAATATCACACTGAATGGTACACTCTTGATGGGGAAAATTTTTGGATGTTTTTCCATTCTCCATTATAGCCTATGAGATTCATTAGAATGAATGGGCCCATATGGTAAGGGTTAGGGTTAGGGTTAGAGTTCAGGACACACTTATGTTTGGGTGAATATTGGGTTTGGGTTTAGGGATGGGTAAGATGTATTTTTAATATCACACTGAATGGTACACTCTTGATGGGGAAAAATTTTGGCTGTTTTTCCATTCTCCATTATAGCCTATGAGATTCATTAGAATGAATGGGCCCATATGGTAAGGGTTAGGGTTAGGGTTAGAGTTCAGGACACACATATCTTTGGGTGAATATTGGGTTTGGGTTTAGGGATGGGTAAGATGAATTTTTAATATCACACTGAATGGTACACTATTGATGGGGAAAAATTTTGGATGTTTTTCCATTCTCCATTATAGCCTATGAGATTCATTAGAATGAATGGGCCCATATGGTAAGGGTTAGGGTTAGGGTTAGAGTTCAGGACACACATATCTTTGGGTGAATATTGGGTTTGGGTTTAGGGATGGGTAAGATGAATTTTTAATATCACACTGAATGGTACACTATTGATGGGGAAAAATTTTGGATGTTTTTCCATTCTCCATTATAGCCTATGAGATTCATTAGAATGAATGGGCCCATATGGTAAGGGTTAGGGTTAGAGTTCAGGACACACATATGTTTGGTTTAAAATTGGGGTCTGGTTTAGGGTTGGGTAAGATGTATTTTTAATATCACACTGAATGGTACACTCTTGATGGGTCAAAATTTTGGATGTTTTTCCATTCTCCATTATAGCCTATGAGATTCATTAGAATGAATGGGCCCATATGGTAAGGGTTAGGGTTAGGGTTAGAGTTCAGGACACACTTATGTTTGGGTGAATATTGAGTTTGGGTTTAGGGATGGGTAAGATGTATTTTTAATATCACACTGAATGGTACACTCTTGATGGGGAAAAATTTTGGATGTTTTTCCATTCTCCATTATAGCCTATGAGATTCATTAGAATGAATGGGCCCATATGGTAAGGGTTAGGGTTAGGGTTAGGGTTAGAGTTCTGGACACACATATGTTTGGTTTAAAATTGGGGTCTGGTTTAGGGTTGGGTAAGATGTATTTTTAATATCACACTGAACGGTAAAATCTTGATCGGGAAAAATTTTGGATGTTTTTCCATTCTCCATTATAGCCTATGAGATTCATTAGAATGAATGGGCCCATATGGTAAGGGTTAGGGTTAGAGTTCAGGACACACATATGTTTGGTTTAAAATAGGGGTCTGGTTTAGGGTTGGGTAAGATGTATTTTTAATATCACACTGAATGGTACACTCTTGATAGGGAAAAATTTTGGATGTTTTTCCATTCTCCATTATAGCCTATGAGATTCATTAGAATGAATGGGCCCATATGGTAAGGGTTAGGGTTAGGGTTAGAGTTCAGGACACACTTATGTTTGGGTGAATATTGGGTATGGGTTTAGGGTTGGGTAAGATGTATTTTTAATATCACACTGAATGGTGCACTCTTGATGGGTCAAAATTTTGGATGTTTTTCCATTCTCCATTATAGCCTATGAGATTCATTAGAATGAATGGGCCCATATGGTAAGTGTTAGGGTTAGGGTTAGAGTTCAGGACACACTTATGTTTGGGTGAATATTGGGTTTGGGTTTAGGGATGGGTAAGATGTATTTTTAATATCACACTGAATGGTACACTATTGATGGGGAAAAATTTTGGATGTTTTTCCATTCTCCATTATAGCCTATGAGATTCATTAGAATGTATGGGCCCATATGGTAAGGGTTAGGGTTAGGGTTAGAGTTCAGGACACACATATCTTTGGGTGAATATTGGGTTTGGGTTTAGGGATGGGTAAGATGAATTTTTAATATCACACTGAATGGTACACTATTGATGGGGAAAAATTTTGGATGTTTTTCCATTCTCCATTATAGCCTATGAGATTCATTAGAATGAATGGGCCCATATGGTAAGGGTTAGGGTTAGAGTTCAGGACACACATATGTTTGGTTTAAAATTGGGGTCTGGTTTAGGGTTGGGTAAGATGTATTTTTAATATCTCACTGAATGGTACACTCTTGATGGGTCAAAATTTTGGATGTTTTTCCATTCTCCATTATAGCCTATGAGATTCATTAGAATGAATGGGCCCATATGGTAAGGGTTAGGGTTAGGGTTAGGGTTAGAGTTCTGGACACACATATGTTTGGTTTAAAATTGGGGTCTGGTTTAGGTTTGGGTAAGATGTATTTTTAATATCACACTGAATGGTACACTCTTGATGGGGAAAATTTTTGGATGTTTTTCCATTCTCCATTATAGCCTATGAGATTCATTAGAATGAATGGGCCCATATGGTAAGGGTTAGGGTTAGGGTTAGAGTTCAGGACACACTTATGTTTGGGTGAATATTGGGTTTGGGTTTAGGGATGGGTAAGATGTATTTTTAATATCACACTGAATGGTACACTCTTGATGGGGAAAAATTTTGGATGTTTTTCCATTCTCCATTATAGCCTATGAGAATCATTAGAATGAATGGGCCCATATGGTAAGTGTTAGGGTTAGGGTTAGAGTTCAGGACACACATATCTTTGGGTGAATATAGGGTTTGGGTTTAGGGATGGGTAAGATGAATTTTTAATATCACACTGAATGGTACACTATAGATGGGGAAAAATTTTGGATGTTTTTCCATTCTCCATTATAGCCTATGAGATTCATTAGAATGAATGGGCCCATATGGTAAGGGTTAGGGTTAGGGTTAGAGTTCAGGACACACATATCTTTGGGTGAATATTGGGTTTGGGTTTAGGGATGGGTAAGATGAATTTTTAATATCACACTGAATGGTACACTATTGATGGGGAAAAATTTTGGATGTTTTTCCATTCTCCATTATAGCCTATGAGATTCATTAGAATGAATGGGCCCATATGGTAAGGGTTAGGGTTAGGGTTAGAGTTCAGGACACACATATCTTTGGGTGAATATTGGGTTTGGGTTTAGGGATGGGTAAGATGAATTTTTAATATCACACTGAATGGTACACTCTTGATGGGGAAAAATTTTGGATGTTTTTCCATTCTCCATTATAGCCTATGAGATTCATTAGAATGAATGGGCCCATATGGTAAGGGTTAGGGTTAGAGTTCAGGACACACATATGTTTGGTTTAAAATTGGGGTCTGGTTTAGGGTTGGGTAAGATGTATTTTTAATATCACACTGAATGGTACACTCTTGATGGGTCAAAATTTTGGATGTTTTTCCATTCTCCATTATAGCCTATGAGATTCATTAGAATGAATGGGCCCATATGGTAAGGGTTAGGGTTAGGGTTAGAGTTCAGGACACACTTATGTTTGGGTGAATATTGAGTTTGGGTTTAGGGATGGGTAAGATGTATTTTTAATATCACACTGAATGGTACACTCTTGATGGGGAAAAATTTTGGATGTTTTTCCATTCTCCATTATAGCCTATGAGATTCATTAGAATGAATGGGCCCATATGGTAAGGGTTAGGGTTAGAGTTCAGGACGCACATATCTTTGGGTGAATATAGGGTTTGGGTTTAGGGATGGGTAAGATGAATTTTTAATATCACACTGAATGGTACACTCTTGATGGGGAAAAATTTTGGATGTTTTTCCATTCTCCATTATAGCCTATGAGATTCATTAGAATGAATGGGCCCATATGGTAAGGGTTAGGGTTAGGGTTAGAGTTCAGGACACACATATGTTTGGTTTAAAATTGGGGTCTGGTTTAGGGTTGGGTAAGATGTATTTTTAATATCACACTGAATGGTACACTCTTGATGGGGAAAATTTTTGGATGTTTTTCCATTCTCCATTATAGCCTATGAGATTCATTAGAATGAATGGGCCCATATGGTAAGGGTTAGGGTTAGGGTTAGAGTTCAGGACACACTTATGTTTGGGTGAATATTGGGTTTGGGTTTAGGGATGGGTAAGATGTATTTTTAATATCACACTGAATGGTACACTCTTGATGGGGAAAAATTTTGGATGTTTTTCCATTCTCCATTATAGCCTATGAGATTCATTAGAATGAATGGGCCCATATGGTAAGGGTTAGGGTTAGGGTTAGAGTTCAGGACACACATATCTTTGGGTGAATATTGGGTTTGGGTTTAGGGATGGGTAAGATGAATTTTTAATATCACACTGAATGGTACACTATTGATGGGGAAAAATTTTGGATGTTTTTCCATTCTCCATTATAGCCTATGAGATTCATTAGAATGAATGGGCCCATATGGTAAGGGTTAGGGTTAGGGTTAGAGTTCAGGACACACATATCTTTGGGTGAATATTGGGTTTGGGTTTAGGGATGGGTAAGATGAATTTTTAATATCACACTGAATGGTACACTATTGATGGGGAAAAATTTTGGATGTTTTTCCATTCTCCATTATAGCCTATGAGATTCATTAGAATGAATGGGCCCATATGGTAAGGGTTAGGGTTAGAGTTCAGGACACACATATGTTTGGTTTAAAATTGGGGTCTGGTTTAGGGTTGGGTAAGATGTATTTTTAATATCACACTGAATGGTACACTCTTGATGGGTCAAAATTTTGGATGTTTTTCCATTCTCCATTATAGCCTATGAGATTCATTAGAATGAATGGGCCCATATGGTAAGGGTTAGGGTTAGGGTTAGAGTTCAGGACACACTTATGTTTGGGTGAATATTGAGTTTGGGTTTAGGGATGGGTAAGATGTATTTTTAATATCACACTGAATGGTACACTCTTGATGGGGAAAAATTTTGGATGTTTTTCCATTCTCCATTATAGCCTATGAGATTCATTAGAATGAATGGGCCCATATGGTAAGGGTTAGGGTTAGGGTTAGGGTTAGAGTTCTGGACACACATATGTTTGGTTTAAAATTGGGGTCTGGTTTAGGGTTGGGTAAGATGTATTTTTAATATCACACTGAACGGTAAAATCTTGATCGGGAAAAATTTTGGATGTTTTTCCATTCTCCATTATAGCCTATGAGATTCATTAGAATGAATGGGCCCATATGGTAAGGGTTAGGGTTAGAGTTCAGGACACACATATGTTTGGTTTAAAATAGGGGTCTGGTTTAGGGTTGGGTAAGATGTATTTTTAATATCACACTGAATGGTACACTCTTGATGGGGAAAAATTTTGGATGTTTTTCCATTCTCCATTATAGCCTATGAGATTCATTAGAATGAATGGGCCCATATGGTAAGGGTTAGGGTTAGGGTTAGAGTTCAGGACACACTTATGTTTGGGTGAATATTGGGTATGGGTTTAGGGTTGGGTAAGATGTATTTTTAATATCACACTGAATGGTGCACTCTTGATGGGTCAAAATTTTGGATGTTTTTCCATTCTCCATTATAGCCTATGAGATTCATTAGAATGAATGGGCCCATATGGTAAGTGTTAGGGTTAGGGTTAGAGTTCAGGACACACTTATGTTTGGGTGAATATTGGGTTTGGGTTTAGGGATGGGTAAGATGTATTTTTAATATCACACTGAATGGTACACTATTGATGGGGAAAAATTTTGGATGTTTTTCCATTCTCCATTATAGCCTATGAGATTCATTAGAATGTATGGGCCCATATGGTAAGGGTTAGGGTTAGGGTTAGAGTTCAGGACACACATATCTTTGGGTGAATATTGGGTTTGGGTTTAGGGATGGGTAAGATGAATTTTTAATATCACACTGAATGGTACACTATTGATGGGGAAAAATTTTGGATGTTTTTCCATTCTCCATTATAGCCTATGAGATTCATTAGAATGAATGGGCCCATATGGTAAGGGTTAGGGTTAGAGTTCAGGACACACATATGTTTGGTTTAAAATTGGGGTCTGGTTTAGGGTTGGGTAAGATGTATTTTTAATATCTCACTGAATGGTACACTCTTGATGGGTCAAAATTTTGGATGTTTTTCCATTCTCCATTATAGCCTATGAGATTCATTAGAATGAATGGGCCCATATGGTAAGGGTTAGGGTTAGGGTTAGGGTTAGAGTTCTGGACACACATATGTTTGGTTTAAAATTGGGGTCTGGTTTAGGTTTGGGTAAGATGTATTTTTAATATCACACTGAATGGTAAACTCTTGATGGGGAAAAATTTTGGATGTTTTTCCATTCTCCATTATAGCCTATGAGATTCATTAGAATGAATGGGCCCATATGGTAAGGGTTAGGGTTAGAGTTCAGGACACACATATGTTTGGTTTAAAATAGGTGTCTGGTTTAGGGTTGGGTAAGATGTATTTTTAATATCACACTGAATGGTACACTCTTGATGGGGAAAAATTTTGGATGTTTTTCCATTCTCCATTATAGCCTATGAGATTCATTAGAATGAATGGGCCCATATGGTAAGGGTTAGGGTTAGGGTTAGAGTTCAGGACACACTTATGTTTGGGTGAATATTGGGTATGGGTTTAGGGTTGGGTAAGATGTATTTTTAATATCACACTGAATGGTGCACTCTTGATGGGTCAAAATTTTGGATGTTTTTCCATTCTCCATTATAGCCTATGAGATTCATTAGAATGAATGGGCCCATATGGTAAGTGTTAGGGTTAGGGTTAGAGTTCAGGACACACTTATGTTTGGGTGAATATTGGGTTTGGGTTTAGGGATGGGTAAGATGTATTTTTAATATCACACTGAATGGTACACTCTTGATGGGGAAAAATTTTGGATGTTTTTCCATTCTCCATTATAGCCTATGAGATTCATTAGAATGAATGGGCCCATATGGTAAGGGTTAGGGTTAGGGTTAGAGTTCAGGACACACTTATGTTTGGTTGAATATTGGGTTTGGGTTTAGGGATGGGTAAGATGAATTTTTAATATCACACTGAATGGTACACTCTTGATGGGGAAAAATTTTGGATGTTTTTCCATTCTCCATTATAGCCTATGAGATTCATTAGAATGAATGGGCCCATATGGTAAGGGTTAGGGTTAGGGTTAGAGTTCAGGACACACATATGTTTGGTTTAAAATTGGGGTCTGGTTTAGGGTTGGGTAAGATGTATTTTTAATATCACACTGAATGGTACACTCTTGATGGGGAAAATTTTTGGATGTTTTTCCATTCTCCATTATAGCCTATGAGATTCATTAGAATGAATGGGCCCATATGGTAAGGGTTAGGGTTAAGGTTAGAGTTCAGGACACACTTATGTTTGGGTGAATATTGGGTTTGGGTTTAGGGATGGGTAAGATGTATTTTTAATATCACACTGAATGGTACACTCTTGATGGGGAAAAATTTTGGATGTTTTTCCATTCTCCATTATAGCCTATGAGAATCATTAGAATGAATGGGCCCATATGGTAAGTGTTAGGGTTAGGGTTAGAGTTCAGGACACACATATCTTTGGGTGAATATAGGGTTTGGGTTTAGGGATGGGTAAGATGAATTTTTAATATCACACTGAATGGTACACTATAGATGGGGAAAAATTTTGGATGTTTTTCCATTCTCCATTATAGCCTATGAGATTCATTAGAATGAATGGGCCCATATGGTAAGGGTTAGGGTTAGGGTTAGAGTTCAGGACATACATATCTTTGGGTGAATATTGGGTTTGGGTTTAGGGATGGGTAAGATGAATTTTTAATATCACACTGAATGGTACACTATTGATGGGGAAAAATTTTGGATGTTTTTCCATTCTCCATTATAGCCTATGAGATTCATTAGAATGAATGGGCCCATATGGTAAGGGTTAGGGTTAGAGTTCAGGACACACATATGTTTGGTTTAAAATTGGGGTCTGGTTTAGGGTTGGGTAAGATGTATTTTTAATATCACACTGAATGGTACACTCTTGATGGGTCAAAATTTTGGATGTTTTTCCATTCTCCATTATAGCCTATGAGATTCATTAGAATGAATGGGCCCATATGGTAAGGGTTAGGGTTAGGGTTAGAGTTCAGGACACACTTATGTTTGGGTGAATATTGAGTTTGGGTTTAGGGATGGGTAAGATGTATTTTTAATATCACACTGAATGGTACACTCTTGATGGGGAAAAATTTTGGATGTTTTTCCATTCTCCATTATAGCCTATGAGATTCATTAGAATGAATGGGCACATATGGTAAGGGTTAGGGTTAGGGTTAGGGTTAGAGTTCTGGACACACATATGTTTGGTTTAAAATTGGGGTCTGGTTTAGGGTTGGGTAAGATGTATTTTTAATATCACACTGAACGGTAAAATTTTGATGGGGAAAAATTTTGGATGTTTTTCCATTCTCCATTATTGCCTATGAGATTCATTAGAATGAATGGGCCCATATGGTAAGGGTTAGGGTTAGAGTTCAGGACACACATATGTTTGGTTTAAAATTGGGGTCTGGTTTAGGGTTGGGTAAGATGTATTTTTAATATCACACTGAATGGTACACTCTTGATGGGGAAAATTTTTGGATGTTTTTCCATTCTCCATTATAGACTATGAGATTCATTAGAATGAATGGGCCCATATGGTAAGGGTTAGGGTTAGGGTTAGAGTTCAGGACACACTTATGTTTGGGTGAATATTGGGTTTGGGTTTAGGGATGGGTAAGATGTATTTTTAATATCACACCGAATGGTACACTCTTGATGGGGAAAAATTTTGGATGTTTTTCCATTCTCCATTATAGCCTATGAGATTCATTAGAATGAATGGGCCCATATGGTAAGGGTTAGGGTTAGGGTTAGAGTTCAGGACACACATATCTTTGGGTGAATATAGGGTTTGGGTTTAGGGATGGGTAAGATGAATTTTTAATATCACACTGAATGGTACACTCTTGATGGGGAAAAATTTTGGATGTTTTTCCATTCTCCATTATAGCCTATGAGATTCATTAGAATGAATGGGCCCATATGGTAAGGGTTAGGGTTAGGGTTAGAGTTCAGGACACACATATGTTTGGTTTAAAATTGGGGTCTGGTTTAGGGTTGGGTAAGATGTATTTTTAATATCACACTGAATGGTACACTCTTGATGGGGAAAATTTTTGGATGTTTTTCCATTCTCCATTATAGCCTATGAGATTCATTAGAATGAATGGGCCCATATGGTAAGGGTTAGGGTTAGGGTTAGAGTTCAGGACACACTTATGTTTGGGTGAATATTGAGTTTGGGTTTAGGGATGGGTAAGATGTATTTTTAATATCACACTGAATGGTACACTCTTGATGGGGAAAAATTTTGGATGTTTTTCCATTCTCCATTATAGCCTATGAGATTCATTAGAATGTATGGGCCCATATGGTAAGGGTTAGGGTTAGGGTTAGAGTTCAGGACACACATATCTTTGGGTGAATATTGGGTTTGGGTTTAGGGATGGGTAAGATGAATTTTTAATATCACACTGAATGGTACACTATTGATGGGGAAAAATTTTGGATGTTTTTCCATTCTCCATTATAGCCTATGAGATTCATTAGAATGAATGGGCCCATATGGTAAGGGTTAGGGTTAGAGTTCAGGACACACATATGTTTGGTTTAAAATTGGGGTCTGGTTTAGGGTTGGGTAAGATGTATTTTTAATATCTCACTGAATGGTACACTCTTGATGGGTCAAAATTTTGGATGTTTTTCCATTCTCCATTATAGCCTATGAGATTCATTAGAATGAATGGGCCCATATGGTAAGGGTTAGGGTTAGGGTTAGGGTTAGAGTTCTGGACACACATATGTTTGGTTTAAAATTGGGGTCTGGTTTAGGTTTGGGTAAGATGTATTTTTAATATCACACTGAATGGTAAACTCTTGATGGGGAAAAATTTTGGATGTTTTTCCATTCTCCATTATAGCCTATGAGATTCATTAGAATGAATGGGCCCATATGGTAAGGGTTAGGGTTAGAGTTCAGGACACACATATGTTTGGTTTAAAATAGGTGTCTGGTTTAGGGTTGGGTAAGATGTATTTTTAATATCACACTGAATGGTACACTCTTGATGGGGAAAAATTTTGGATGTTTTTCCATTCTCCATTATAGCCTATGAGATTCATTAGAATGAATGGGCCCATATGGTAAGGGTTAGGGTTAGGGTTAGAGTTCAGGACACACTTATGTTTGGGTGAATATTGGGTATGGGTTTAGGGTTGGGTAAGATGTATTTTTAATATCACACTGAATGGTGCACTCTTGATGGGTCAAAATTTTGGATGTTTTTCCATTCTCCATTATAGCCTATGAGATTCATTAGAATGAATGGGCCCATATGGTAAGTGTTAGGGTTAGGGTTAGAGTTCAGGACACACTTATGTTTGGGTGAATATTGGGTTTGGGTTTAGGGATGGGTAAGATGTATTTTTAATATCACACTGAATGGTACACTCTTGATGGGGAAAAATTTTGGATGTTTTTCCATTCTCCATTATAGCCTATGAGATTCATTAGAATGAATGGGCCCATATGGTAAGGGTTAGGGTTAGGGTTAGAGTTCAGGACACACTTATGTTTGGTTGAATATTGGGTTTGGGTTTAGGGATGGGTAAGATGAATTTTTAATATCACACTGAATGGTACACTCTTGATGGGGAAAAATTTTGGATGTTTTTCCATTCTCCATTATAGCCTATGAGATTCATTAGAATGAATGGGCCCATATGGTAAGGGTTAGGGTTAGGGTTAGAGTTCAGGACACACATATGTTTGGTTTAAAATTGGGGTCTGGTTTAGGGTTGGGTAAGATGTATTTTTAATATCACACTGAATGGTACACTCTTGATGGGGAAAATTTTTGGATGTTTTTCCATTCTCCATTATAGCCTATGAGATTCATTAGAATGAATGGGCCCATATGGTAAGGGTTAGGGTTAAGGTTAGAGTTCAGGACACACTTATGTTTGGGTGAATATTGGGTTTGGGTTTAGGGATGGGTAAGATGTATTTTTAATATCACACTGAATGGTACACTCTTGATGGGGAAAAATTTTGGATGTTTTTCCATTCTCCATTATAGCCTATGAGAATCATTAGAATGAATGGGCCCATATGGTAAGTGTTAGGGTTAGGGTTAGAGTTCAGGACACACATATCTTTGGGTGAATATAGGGTTTGGGTTTAGGGATGGGTAAGATGAATTTTTAATATCACACTGAATGGTACACTATAGATGGGGAAAAATTTTGGATGTTTTTCCATTCTCCATTATAGCCTATGAGATTCATTAGAATGAATGGGCCCATATGGTAAGGGTTAGGGTTAGGGTTAGAGTTCAGGACATACATATCTTTGGGTGAATATTGGGTTTGGGTTTAGGGATGGGTAAGATGAATTTTTAATATCACACTGAATGGTACACTATTGATGGGGAAAAATTTTGGATGTTTTTCCATTCTCCATTATAGCCTATGAGATTCATTAGAATGAATGGGCCCATATGGTAAGGGTTAGGGTTAGAGTTCAGGACACACATATGTTTGGTTTAAAATTGGGGTCTGGTTTAGGGTTGGGTAAGATGTATTTTTAATATCACACTGAATGGTACACTCTTGATGGGTCAAAATTTTGGATGTTTTTCCATTCTCCATTATAGCCTATGAGATTCATTAGAATGAATGGGCCCATATGGTAAGGGTTAGGGTTAGGGTTAGAGTTCAGGACACACTTATGTTTGGGTGAATATTGAGTTTGGGTTTAGGGATGGGTAAGATGTATTTTTAATATCACACTGAATGGTACACTCTTGATGGGGAAAAATTTTGGATGTTTTTCCATTCTCCATTATAGCCTATGAGATTCATTAGAATGAATGGGCACATATGGTAAGGGTTAGGGTTAGGGTTAGGGTTAGAGTTCTGGACACACATATGTTTGGTTTAAAATTGGGGTCTGGTTTAGGGTTGGGTAAGATGTATTTTTAATATCACACTGAACGGTAAAATTTTGATGGGGAAAAATTTTGGATGTTTTTCCATTCTCCATTATTGCCTATGAGATTCATTAGAATGAATGGGCCCATATGGTAAGGGTTAGGGTTAGAGTTCAGGACACACATATGTTTGGTTTAAAATTGGGGTCTGGTTTAGGGTTGGGTAAGATGTATTTTTAATATCACACTGAATGGTACACTCTTGATGGGGAAAATTTTTGGATGTTTTTCCATTCTCCATTATAGACTATGAGATTCATTAGAATGAATGGGCCCATATGGTAAGGGTTAGGGTTAGGGTTAGAGTTCAGGACACACTTATGTTTGGGTGAATATTGGGTTTGGGTTTAGGGATGGGTAAGATGTATTTTTAATATCACACCGAATGGTACACTCTTGATGGGGAAAAATTTTGGATGTTTTTCCATTCTCCATTATAGCCTATGAGATTCATTAGAATGAATGGGCCCATATGGTAAGGGTTAGGGTTAGGGTTAGAGTTCAGGACACACATATCTTTGGGTGAATATAGGGTTTGGGTTTAGGGATGGGTAAGATGAATTTTTAATATCACACTGAATGGTACACTCTTGATGGGGAAAAATTTTGGATGTTTTTCCATTCTCCATTATAGCCTATGAGATTCATTAGAATGAATGGGCCCATATGGTAAGGGTTAGGGTTAGGGTTAGAGTTCAGGACACACATATGTTTGGTTTAAAATTGGGGTCTGGTTTAGGGTTGGGTAAGATGTATTTTTAATATCACACTGAATGGTACACTCTTGATGGGGAAAATTTTTGGATGTTTTTCCATTCTCCATTATAGCCTATGAGATTCATTAGAATGAATGGGCCCATATGGTAAGGGTTAGGGTTAGGGTTAGAGTTCAGGACACACTTATGTTTGGGTGAATATTGGGTTTGGGTTTAGGGATGGGTAAGATGTATTTTTAATATCACACTGAATGGTACACTCTTGATGGGGAAAAATTTTGGATGTTTTTCCATTCTCCATTATAGCCTATGAGAATCATTAGAATGAATGGGCCCATATGGTAAGTGTTAGGGTTAGGGTTAGAGTTCAGGACACACATATCTTTGGGTGAATATAGGGTTTGGGTTTAGGGATGGGTAAGATGAATTTTTAATATCACACTGAATGGTACACTATAGATGGGGAAAAATTTTGGATGTTTTTCCATTCTCCATTATAGCCTATGAGATTCATTAGAATGAATGGGCCCATATGGTAAGGGTTAGGGTTAGGGTTAGAGTTCAGGACACACATATCTTTGGGTGAATATTGGGTTTGGGTTTAGGGATGGGTAAGATGAATTTTTAATATCACACTGAATGGTACACTATTGATGGGGAAAAATTTTGGATGTTTTTCCATTCTCCATTATAGCCTATGAGATTCATTAGAATGAATGGGCCCATATGGTAAGGGTTAGGGTTAGGGTTAGGGTTAGAGTTCTGGACACACATATGTTTGGTTTAAAATTGGGGTCTGGTTTAGGGTTGGGTAAGATGTATTTTTAATATCACACTGAACGGTAAAATTTTGATGGGGAAAAATTTTGGATGTTTTTCCATTCTCCATTATAGCCTATGAGATTCATTAGAATGAATGGGCCCATATGGTAAGGGTTAGGGTTAGAGTTCAGGACACACATATGTTTGGTTTAAAATAGGGGTCTGGTTTAGGGTTGGGTAAGATGTATTTTTAATATCACACTGAATGGTACACTCTTGATGGGGAAAAATTTTGGATGTTTTTCCATTCTCCATTATAGCCTATGAGATTCATTAGAATGAATGGGCCCATATGGTAAGGGTTAGGGTTAGGGTTAGAGTTCAGGACACACTTATGTTTGGGTGAATATTGGGTATGGGTTTAGGGTTGGGTAAGATGTATTTTTAATATCACACTGAATGGTGCACTCTTGATGGGTCAAAATTTTGGATGTTTTTCCATTCTCCATTATAGCCTATGAGATTCATTAGAATGAATGGGCCCATATGGTAAGTGTTAGGGTTAGGGTTAGAGTTCAGGACACACTTATGTTTGGGTGAATATTGGGTTTGGGTTTAGGGATGGGTAAGATGTATTTTTAATATCACACTGAATGGTACACTATTGATGGGGAAAAATTTTGGATGTTTTTCCATTCTCCATTATAGCCTATGAGATTCATTAGAATGAATGGGCCCATATGGTAAGGGTTAGGGTTAGGGTTAGAGTTCAGGACACACATATCTTTGGGTGAATATTGGGTTTGGGTTTAGGGATGGGTAAGATGAATTTTTAATATCACACTGAATGGTACACTATTGATGGGGAAAAATTTTGGATGTTTTTCCATTCTCCATTATAGCCTATGAGATTCATTAGAATGAATGGGCCCATATGGTAAGGGTTAGGGTTAGAGTTCAGGACACACATATGTTTGGTTTAAAATTGGGGTCTGGTTTAGGGTTGGGTAAGATGTATTTTTAATATCACACTGAATGGTACACTCTTGATGGGTCAAAATTTTGGATGTTTTTCCATTCTCCATTATAGCCTATGAGATTCATTAGAATGAATGGGCCCATATGGTAAGGGTTAGGGTTAGGGTTAGGGTTATAGTTCTGGACACACATATGTTTGGTTTAAAATTGGGGTCTGGTTTAGGTTTGGGTAAGATGTATTTTTAATATCACACTGAATGGTAAACTCTTGATGGGGAAAAATTTTGGATGTTTTTCCATTCTCCATTATAGCCTATGAGATTCATTAGAATGAATGGGCCCATATGGTAAGGGTTAGGGTTAGAGTTCAGGACACACATATGTTTGGTTTAAAATAGGGGTCTGGTTTAGGGTTGGGTAAGATGTATTTTTAATATCACACTGAATGGTACACTCTTGATGGGGAAAAATTTTGGATGTTTTTCCATTCTCCATTATAGCCTATGAGATTCATTAGAATGAATGGGCCCATATGGTAAGTGTTAGGGTTAGGGTTAGAGTTCAGGACACACTTATGTTTGGGTGAATATTGGGTTTGGGTTTAGGGATGGGTAAGATGTATTTTTAATATCACACTGAATGGTACACTCTTGATGGGGAAAAATTTTGGATGTTTTTCCATTCTCCATTATAGCCTATGAGATTGATTAGAATGAATGGCCCATATGCTAAGGGTTAGGGTTAGAGTTCAGGACACACATATCTTTGGGTGAATATTGGGTTTGGGTTTAGGGATGGGTAAGATGAATTTTTAATATCACACTGAATGGTACACTCTTGATGGGGGAAAATTTTGGATGTTTTTCCATTCTCCATTATAGCCTATGAGATTCATTAGAATGAATGGGCCCATATGGTAAGGGTTAGGGTTAGGGTTAGAGTTCAGGACACACTTATGTTTCGGTGAATATTGGGTTTGGGTTTAGGGATGGGTAAGATGAATTTTTAATATCACACTGAATGGTACACTCTTGATGGGGAAAAATTTTGGATGTTTTTCCATTCTCCATTATAGCCTATGAGATTCATTAGAATGAATGGGCCCATATGGTAAGGGTTAGGGTTAGGGTTAGAGTTCAGGACACACTTATGTTTGGGTGAATATTGGGTTTGGGTTTAGGGATGGGTAAGATGTATTTTTAATATCACACTGAATGGTACACTCTTGATGGGGAAAAATTTTGGATGTTTTTCCATTCTCCATTATAGCCTATGAGATTCATTAGAATGAATGGGCCCATATGGTAAGGGTTAGGGTTAGAGTTCAGGACACACATATGTTTGGTTTAAAATTGGGGTTTGGTTTAGGGTTGGGTAAGATGTATTTTTAATATCACACTGAATGGTACACTCTTGATGGGGAAAAATTTTGGATGTTTTTCCATTCTCCATTATAGCCTATGAGATTCATTATAATGAATGGGCCCATATGGTAAAGGTTAGGGTTAGGGTTAGAGTTCAGGACACACTTATGTTTGGGTGAATATTGGGTTTGGGTTTAGGGATGGGTAAGATGTATTTTTAATATCACACTGAATGGTACACTCTTGATGGGGAAAAATTTTGGATGTTTTTCCATTCTCCATTATAGCCTATGAGATTCATTAGAACGAATGGGCCCATATGGTAAGGGTTAGGGTTAGGGTTAGAGTTCAGGACACACATATCTTTGGGTGAATATTGGGTTTGGGTTTAGGGATGGGTAAGATGAATTTTTAATATCACACTGAATGGTACACTATTGATGGGGAAAAATTTTGGATGTTTTCCATTCTCCATTATAGCCTATGAGATTCATTAGAATGAATGGGCCCATATGCTAAGGGTTAGGGTTAGGGTTAGAGTTCAGGACACACTTATGTTTGGGTGAATATTGGGTTTGGGTTTAGGGATGGGTAAGATGAATTTTTAATATCACACTGAATGGTACACTCTTCATGGGGAAAAATTTTGGATGTTTTTCCATTCTCCATTATAGCCTATGAGATTCATTAGAATGAATGGGCCCATATGGTAAGGGTTAGGGTTAGGGTTAGAGTTCAGGACACACATATCTTTGGGTGAATATTGGGTTTGGGTTTAGGGATGGGTAAGATGAATTTTTAATATCACACTGAATGGTACACTATTGGTGGGGAGAAATTTTGGATGTTTTTCCATTCTCCATTATAGCCTATGAGATTCATTAGAATGAATGGGCCCATATGGTAAGGGTTAGGGTTAGGGTTAGAGTTCAGGACACACTTATGTTTGGGTGAATATTGGGTTTGGGTTTAGGGATGGGTAAGATGTATTTTTAATATCACACCGAATGGTACACTCTTGATGGGGAAAAATTTTGGATGTTTTTCCATTCTCCATTATAGCCTATGAGATTCATTAGAATGAATGGGCCCATATGGTAAGGGTTAGGGTTAGGGTTAGAGTTCAGGACACACATATGTTTGGTTTAAAATTGGGGTCTGGTTTAGGGTTGGGTAAGATGTATTTTTAATATCACACTGAATGGTACACTCTTGATGGGGAAAATTTTTGGATGTTTTTCCATTCTCCATTATAGCCTATGAGATTCATTAGAATGAATGGGCCCATATGGTAAGGGTTAGGGTTAGGGTTAGAGTTCAGGACACACTTATGTTTGGGTGAATATTGGGTTTGGGTTTAGGGATGGGTAAGATGTATTTTTAATATCACACTGAATGGTACACTCTTGATGGGGAAAAATTTTGGATGTTTTTCCATTCTCCATTATAGCCTATGAGAATCATTAGAATGAATGGGCCCATATGGTAAGTGTTAGGGTTAGGGTTAGAGTTCAGGACACACATATCTTTGGGTGAATATAGGGTTTGGGTTTAGGGATGGGTAAGATGAATTTTTAATATCACACTGAATGGTACACTATAGATGGGGAAAAATTTTGGATGTTTTTCCATTCTCCATTATAGCCTATGAGATTCATTAGAATGAATGGGCCCATATGGTAAGGGTTAGGGTTAGGGTTAGAGTTCAGGACATACATATCTTTGGGTGAATATTGGGTTTGGGTTTAGGGATGGGTAAGATGAATTTTTAATATCACACTGAATGGTACACTATTGATGGGGAAAAATTTTGGATGTTTTTCCATTCTCCATTATAGCCTATGAGATTCATTAGAATGAATGGGCCCATATGGTAAGGGTTAGGGTTAGAGTTCAGGACACACATATGTTTGGTTTAAAATTGGGGTCTGGTTTAGGGTTGGGTAAGATGTATTTTTAATATCACACTGAATGGTACACTCTTGATGGGTCAAAATTTTGGATGTTTTTCCATTCTCCATTATAGCCTATGAGATTCATTAGAATGAATGGGCCCATATGGTAAGGGTTAGGGTTAGGGTTAGAGTTCAGGACACACTTATGTTTGGGTG